>NC_088244.1:27658238-27923238 GCF_036934945.1 Oncorhynchus masou masou
GGAAATTACATGTTGGTTGTTCCAGAAGAACCAAAGCACAGATCAATACCATTGTTCATATGTGAGTGAGGTCTGTGAGGCAGAGGACTTCCTGAGGGTCGAGTGCAGCAGGCGATGGTGGGACAGTCTGAAGAGGTTGAATCCCACTAGCAGGTCTTCCAGGGGGTTGAGGAAACAGGCACAGTTCAGAAAGCAGTCCAGCAGCACCTCAGCCAGCAGAGAGCGCTGTTCATCCCACAGCTTGATCAACTAAAATAAAATTGTATTTGTCACATGCCTCGAAAACAACATTTGTAGACTAAGTGAAATGCTTACTTACGGGCCCTTCTAGCAATGTAGAGAGAAACATAGAAAAATTATAGAAAGATAGTAACATGAGGAATAAATACACAGTAAATAACGATATCTTGGCTATTTACACAGGGCACCAGTACCGAGTCAATGTGCAGGGGAGGAGGTCATTTAGGTAGATACAGTATCTACACACACAATACATGTCTAAAAGCAAATTAGTGGATTGGGCTATTTCAGCAACACCGGTTGCTGACAGGTGTATAAAATCAAGCACACAGCCATACAATCGCCATGGACAAACATTAGCAGTAGAATGGCGGATACTGAAGAGCTCAGTGATGTTCAACGTGGCCCCTGTCAAATTTCTGCCCCACAAGCTCACAGAACGGGACTGCAGAGTGCTGAAGCGCGTAACGCGTAAACATGTTTAAAAAGCACGCTGCCATTGGACTCTGGAGCAGTGGAAACGCGTTCTCTGGCGTTATGAATCACGCTTCACCATCTGGCAGTCCGACTGACAAATCTGGGTTTGGGGGATGCCAGGAGAACTCTACCTGGAAAGTTTGATGGTGGAGGATTACTGGTCTGGAGCTGTTTTTCATGGTTCAGGCTAGGCCCCTTGGTTCCAGTGAAGGGAAATCTTAATGCTACAGCATACAATGACATTCTAGACCATTCTATGCTTCCAAATTTGTGGCAACAGCCCTTTTCTGTTTCGGCATGACAATGCCCCGTGCACAGAGCAAGGTCTATACAGAAATGGTTTGTCGAGATTGGTGTGGAAGAACATGACTGGCCTGCACAGAGCTCTGACTTCAACCCCATTGAACACCTTTGGGATGAACAGGAATGCCGACTGCGAGCCAGGCCTAATTGCCCAACATCAGTGCCGACCTCACTCATGCTCTTGTGGCTGAATGGAAGCAAGTCCCTGCAGCAATGTTGGTGGAAAGCCTTCAACTAGTGGAAAGCCTTCCCAGAAGAACAGCAAAGGGGGACCAACTCCATATTGTTGGACATGATTTTGGAATGAGATGTTCAACGATTAGGTGTGCACATTCTGTTGGCCATGTACATGTAGTGTAGGTAGGGGTATAGTTAGGGGAACAATGACTAAGCAACAGGATAGATAATAAGATAACAATGTGATGAGTCAAAAGAGGGGGGTCAGTACAGATAGTCCGGGTAGCTATTTGGATAACTATTTAACAGTCTTATGGCTTGGGGGTAGAAGCTGTTTTACGGTCCTGTTGGTTCCAGACTTGGTGCATCGGTACCGCTTGCCGTGCGGTAGCAGAGAAAACGGTCTATGACTTGGGTGGCTGGAGTCTTTGGCAATTTTAGGGTCTTCCTCTGACACAGCCTGGTATAGAGGTCCTGGATGGCAGGGAGCTCAGCCCCAGTGATGTACTGGGTGATACTCACTACTCTCTGTAGTGCCTTGCAGTCAGATGCCAAGCCGTTGCCATACCAAGCGGTGATGCAACCAGTCAAGATGCTCTCATTGGTGCAGCTGTATCATTTTTTAGGATCTGAGGGCCCATGACACATCTCTTCAGCCTCCTGAGGAGGAAGAGGCATTGTCGTGCCTACTTCACGATTGTGTTGGTGTGTGTGAAGCTCTCAACCTATTTCACGACAGCCCCATCAATGTGTAAGGGGGTGTGCTCGGCCTTCTGTTTCCTGTAGTACACGATCAACTCCGTCCCACTGTCGTGTCGTCAGCAAACTAAATGATGGTTTTGGAGTCGAGCGCGTCCACAGATTCGTGGGTGAATAGGGAGTGCAGGGAGGGACTAAGCACCCACCCCTGATGGGACACCGTGTTGATGATCAGCGTGTTGTTGCCTACCCTCACCACCTGGGGGGCGGCCCGTCAGGAAGTCCAGGATCCAGTTTTAGAGGGAGGGGTTCAGTCCCAGGGTCCTTAGCTTAGTGATGAGCTAGGAGGGCACTATTGTGTTGAAGGCTGAGCTGTAGTCAATGAACAACCTTTTCACATAAGTGTTCCTCTTGTCCAGGTGGGACAGGGCAGTGTGGAGTCCAATAGATATCCCTTCATCTGTTGGGGTGGTATGCGAATTGGAGTGGATCCAGGGTGTCTGGGATGATGGTGTTGATGTGAGCCATGACCAGCCTTTTAAAGCATTTCATGGCTATAGATGTGAGTGCTAAGGGGCGATAATCATTTGGACAGGTTACCTTGGCATTCTTGGGCACAGGGACTATTGTCGTCTGCTTGAAACATGTACAGTGCCTTCAAAAAGTATTCATACCCCTTGACACATTCCACATTTTTTTATGGTACAACCTGAAAACAAAATATATGTTTTTTCTCTCACCCATCTACACACAATACCTCATTATGGAAAAGTGAAAACATGTTTCTAGAAGTGTAAAAAAAAGACAATTAAATACAGATATATCTAATTTACATAACTATTGACAGCCCTTAGTCAATACATGTTAAGTCAATACATGTTAGAATCACCTTTGTCAGCAATTACAGCTGTGAGTCTTTCTGGGCAAGTCTCTAAAAGCTTTGCAAACTGGATTGTACAATATTTGCCCATTATTGGTTGTAAAAGTCTTGCCATAGACTTTCAAGCCGATTTCATTCAGAACTTGGTCACTCAGGAACATTCCATTTCGTCTTGGTAAGCAAAATTTAAAAGTCTGGCTATGTGTTTTAGGTTATTGTCCAGCTGAAAAGTGAATTTGTGTAACGGCTGTTAGTGGAAGAAGGTGAGGACCAAAGCGCAGCGTGATACATGTTCATGTTATTTATTATTCCTAACACTAAATACAACAAGTAACAAAAGAACAACCGAAACAGCTCCGTCAGGTGCAAAACACAAAACAGAAATTAACTACCCACACCACACAGGTGGGAAAAGGCTACCTAAGTATGGTTCTCAATCAGAGACAACGATAGACAGCTGCCTCTGATTGAGAACCAAACAACACAGAAATCCAAAACATAGAAATTAACATAGAATGCCCATCCTCGTCACACCCTGGCCTAACCAAAATAGAGAATAAAAGCCTCTCTATGGCCAGGGCGTGACAGTACCCCCCCAAAGGTGTGGACTCCGGCCGTGAAACCTGACTCTAAAGGGGAGTGTCCGGTTGGGCCTTCTTTATGGCGGCGGCTCTGGTGCGGGACCCTCGCAGCGGGCCCCGGACAGGCGGGCGACTCTGGCAGCGTCGGACAGGCGGGTGACTCTGGAGGGAGAAGACGGAGAGACAGCCTGTTCCTTGGAGGAGGCACAGGATAGACCGGGCCGTGGAGGCGCACTGGAGGTCTCGAACTAAAGGCCTGCACAACCCGTCCTGGCTGGATGGTGATTTTAGCCCAGCACGTGCTGGGCGCAGGCACAGGATGCACTGGGCTGTGCAGATACACGGGAGACACAGTGAGCAGAGCCGACGCAGGATATCCTGGCCTGAGGAGACGCACTGGTTGTCTGGAGGGCAGGGCTGGCACCAACCGTCCTGGCTGGATCCTCACCCTAGCCCGGCAGATGCGGGGAGCTGGAATTTAGCGCACCGGGCTCAGAGCACGTATTGCAGAGCTGTAGCATCGAGCTGGCCCAGGACATGCAGGGCTAGGGAGGTGCACAGGAGGCCTGGCACAGTCTTCACCAGACGGCTAGCACGCACCTCAGGACGAGTATGGAGAGCTGACTCAGGTGACATCAAATCGCGGACACGCTCCGTCGGGCAGATGTCGTGCCTCATGCACCAACACAGCAGCTCTCTCATTGCTCTCTCCTCTAATCTCCCCATTAACTCCTTCACAGTCTTGGCTTCGCTTCCTTCGCTCACCTCTTTGGGGCTGCCTCACGGGGCTTCCTTGCCAGCCATGTTAACTCCTCGTAGTGTCTCCGCTCAGCCTTAGTTGCCTCCAGTTCCTCCTGTGGACGGCGATACTCCCCAGCCTCCAGTTCCTCCTGTGGACGGCGATACTTCCCAGCCTCCAGTTCCTCCTGTGGACGGCGATACTTCCCAGCCTCCAGTTCCTCCTGTGGACGGCGATACTCCCCAGCCTCCAGTTCCTCCTGTGGACGGCGATACTCCCCAGCCTCCAGTTCCTCCTGTGGACGGCGATACTCCCCAGCCTCCAGTTCCTCCTGTGGACGGCGAAACTCCCCAGCCTCCAGTTCCTCCTGTGGACGGCGATACTCCCCAGCCTCCAGTTCCTCCTGTGGACGGCGATACTCCCCAGCCTCCAGTTCCTCCTGTGGACGGCGATACTCCCCAGCCTCCAGTTCCTCCTGTGGACGGCGATACTCCCCAGCCTCCAGTTCCTCCTGTGGACGGCGATACTCCCCAGCCTCCAGTTCCTCCTGTGGACGGCGATACTCCCCAGCCTCCAGTTCCTCCTGTGGACGGTGATACTCCCCAGCCTCCAGTTCCTCCTGTGGACGGCGATACTCCCCAGCCTCCAGTTCCTCCTGTGGACGGCGATACTCCCCAGCCTCCAGTTCCTCCTGTGGACGGCGATACTCCCCAGCCTCCAGTTCCTCCTGTGGACGGCGATACTCCCCAGCCTCCAGTTCCTCCTGTGGACGGCTACTTCCCAGCCTCCAGTTCCTCCTGTGGACGGCGATACTCCCCAGCCTCCAGTTCCTCCTGTGGACGGCGATACTCCCCAGCCTCCAGTTCCTCCTGTGGACGGCGATACTCCCCAGCCTCCAGTTCCTCCTGTGGACGGCGATACTCCCCAGCCTCTAGTTCCTCCTGTGGACGGCGATACTCCCCAGCCTTCCTCCAGTTCCTCCTGTGGACGGCGATACTCCCCAGCCTCTAGTTCCTCCTGTGGACGGCGATACTCCCCAGCCTTCCTCCAGTTCCTCCTGTGGACGGCGATACTCCCCAGCCTCCAGTTCCTCCTGTGGACGGCGATACTCCCCAGCCTCCAGTTCCTCCTGTGGACGGCGATACTCCCCAGCCTCCAGTTCCTCCTGTGGACGGCGATACTTCCCAGCCTCCAGTTCCTCCTGTGGACGGCGATACTCCCCAGCCTCCAGTTCCTCCTGTGGACGGCGATACTCCCCAGCCTCCAGTTCCTCCTGTGGACGGCGATACTCCCCAGCCTCCAGTTCCTCCTGTGGACGGCGATACTCCCCAGCCTCTAGTTCCTCCTGTGGACGGCGATACTCCCCAGCCTTCCTCCAGTTCCTCCTGTGGACGGCGATACTCCCCAGCCTCTAGTTCCTCCTGTGGACGGCGATACTCCCCAGCCTTCCTCCAGTTCCTCCTGTGGACGGCGATACTCCCCAGCCTCCAGTTCCTCCTGTGGACGGCGATACTCCCCAGCCTCCAGTTCCTCCTGTGGACGGCGATACTCCCCAGCCTCCAGTTCCTCCTGTGGACGGCGATACTCCCCAGCCTCCAGTTCCTCCTGTGGACGGTGATACTCCCCAGCCTCCAGTTCCTCCTGTGGACGGCGATACTCCCCAGCCTGCCTCCAGGGTCCCTTACCGTCCAGGATCTCCTCCCAAGTCCATGTATCCTGAACACGCTGCTCCTCCTGAACACGCTGCTTGGTCCGTTGTTTGTGGTGGGTTGTTCTGTAACGGCTGTTTGTGGAAGAAGGTGAGGACCAAAGCGCCGCGTGGTACGTGTTCATGTTATTTATTAAACTGACCACTAAATACAACAAGTAACAAAATAACATAGAATGCCCACCCTAGTCACACCCTGGCTTAACCAAAGTAGAGAATAAAAGCCTCTCTGTGGCCAGGGCGTGACAATTTGTCTCAAAGTGTCTGTTAAAAAGCAGACTGAACCAGGTTTTCCTCTAGGCTTTTGCCTCAGCTTAGCTCTACTCCGTTTATTTTTATTCTAAAAAACTCCCTAGCTGATGACAAGCATACCCATTATGCGATGCCACCACTATGGTTGAAAGTATGGAGAGTGGTACTACTCCGTGATGTATTGCCCCAAACATAACGCTTTGTATTCAGGACATAAAGTACATTTTGCAGTTTTGCTTTTTGCTTTTTTTATTCTATTCAGGCTTCCTTCTTTTCACTCTGTCATTTAGGTTAGTATTGTGTGGGATAACTACAATGTTGGTTATAACTACAAAGTTTTCTCCTATCACAGCCATTAAACTCTGTAAAGGTTTTAAAATCACCATTGGCCTCATGGTGAAATACCTGACCCGTTTCCTTCCTCTAAGGCAACTGAGTTAGGATGGACACCTGTGTCTTTGTAATGACTGAGTGTATTGATACACCATCTAACATGTAATTAAGAACTTCACCATGCTTAAAGGGATGTTATCTTATTTTGTGTTTTTATACCCACCTACCAAAAGGTGCGTACTCAGAACTTACGATGATCAGCTGGCAAGTGTCTTAAAGTGACCAGTGTTCAATGACTATGTGCATAGGGCAGGAGTCCCTAAGGTGCAGGGTAGAGTACCCGGTGGTAGCCGGCTTGTGACTAATGGGCAGAGTAGGGTATGGTTGGAGGCCGTCTAGTGGTGGCTGATTAACAGTCTAGAAGCTCTTTATCAGTCTCTCGGTCCCAGCTTTGATGCACCTGTACTGTCTCCACCTTTTAGATGTTAGTGGGGTGAATAGGCCATGGCTTGGGTGTCTGAGGTCCTTGATGATGTTCTTGGCCTTCCTGTGACAGCACCATCCTCTGGAGAGCCCTGTGGTTGCGAACAGTGCAATTGTCGTACCAGGCGGTGACACAGCCTAACAGAACGCTCTCAATGGTGCATTTGTAGACATTAGTGAGGGTTGAAACGTGTCCACATGCTTCCCATCTGAAACCTAAACCCCAAATCCTAATAAAGACATTTGAAGTAAAAGATGATATATATACTGTATATATATATATATATATATATATATAAAAATGTTTTAAACAAAAGTGGCTTATTTAACAGAAACTCAGATTTGATGTGTGCAAAAATATGTGAACCCCTTCAGTCAATAGCTTGTGGCACCTCCATTAGCAGCGATAACTTGGAGTAAACGTCTCCTATAGCCAGTAATCAGTCTCTGACATCTGTTTTGAGGGATTTTTGCCCACTCCTCCTTACAGAACTCCGCTAATTGAGTGAGGTTTGAGGGGTGTCTGGAATGAACTGCCAGTTTCAGGTCCTGCCACATCATCTCAATTGGATTTAGGTCAGGACTTGGCAAATCCAAAACACAAATGTTCTTTCTCCTGAGCCATTCTTTGGTAGATTTGCTTCAGTGCTTTGGGTCGTTGTCTTGATTGAAGACCAATTTTCGGCTCAGCTTTAGCTCCTTGACTGATGGCATGACATTCTGTTCCAGAATCTCCTGGTTTCTCTCAGAATCCATGGTTCCCTTAATGATGCTGAGTCATACAGGTCCAGAGGAGGAAAAGCAGCCCCAGATCTTGACATTCCCACCACCAAGCTTGACTGTTGGGATAAGGTTATTTTGGAGGTAGGCAGTGTTTTCACTTTTTTTACTGATTTATTATTGTTCTTATGGTAGTTGGGGATATTTTGGAAGGGCGTCCACTTCTAGGCCAAGTTGCTGTCATGTTAAATGCTTTCCATTTGTAAAAGATTTGCTTCGCAGTGGACTGATGGAGCTCAATGATTTTATAGCCTTCCCCAAACTGGTGTGCTCTCATTCCCCAAGCCCCGATGTCCTCTGGGATCACCTTTCCTCCCAGCATGGTGTGCTTTGGGTAACACCAAACTGACCAGAGTCCCACCTAAACTCTTTCCTAACAATCTCTCCGTTGATTGCTTCATTTGGTACCCAATTATTTACCCACCTGTTTCTACTTACCTACTTGATTTAACCAATGCAACTTGAGGTTCACTTGTTTTTTCTCCACCGATTCCTTTTTAATTTAGTTGTTCTACTACTTGCATGATTTCCTCTACACCAACATATGGTATTGATAAATATAAACCTGTTATGTCAGATCAAAAAGACTGGTTCTGATTCAATTAAGATTTCATGGTAAAAACAAACAATATATTTAATTGCACAAGGGGTTCACATACTAAGATCTCGACCAAGATCTCCTCTGCAAAAAATGTCAAAATTAATGACAGAGATCTTGAGTTATCATAGATTCATTGTGACTATTTTGAGAAAGTGTATTTGCATTTCTGTATTTGTATTCATTATGGATCCCCATTAGCAGCAGCTACTCTCCCTGGGGTCCGGGAAAATGAAGGTAGTTATACAATTTTAGAAACATTACAATAGATTCCTAACAGATTTCACAACACACTGTGTGCCCTCAGGCCACTACTCCACTACCACATACTGTATCTACAACACAAAAGCCACGTGTACGTGAATGTATAGTGTGTACGTGAGTGTATAGTGCGTACGTTATCATATGTGTGTATATGCATGTGTCTGTGCATATGTTTGTGTTGCTTCACTGTCCCAGCTGTTCCATAAGGTGTATTTTTATCTGGTTTTTAAATCTGATTCTACTGCATCAGTTACCTGATGTGGAATAGAGTTCTATGTAGTCATGGCTCTATGTAGTACTGTGCGCCTCCCATAGTCTGTTCTGGACTTTGGGACTGAGAAGAGACCTTTGGTGGCATGTATTGTTGGGTATGCATGGGTGTCTGAGCTGTGTGCTAGTCGTTTAATCAGACAGCTTGGTGCTTTCAACATGTCAATACCTCATAAATACAAGTAGTGTATACTGGCTATTGCGTCTCAAATTTGGCAAACTGTACTATTGCAGATACTCAGCAAGAAGGTCTGATTTCACTATTATTGAAACAGGAACCAAGTGGTAAATTTAAAAATCCAGTCCACCTAAAAAACTGGAGGCCACTTACACTTCAGTGTTGTGGGTCAAAAATTGTAGCAAAATGCATAGGACATAGAATTAAAAAAGTCTTGTCGGATATTATTTATCCTAATCATCCACATTTTTTTACATCGACGATACATTGGAGATAACATAAGACAAGTACGGGAAACAATACAACCCTGTAAAATGTGATAAACCAGGCCTGGTATTCATAGCTGATTTTGAAAAGGCCGAATTTAGTATATATAGATGTTATGACTATTTTAATTTTAGAGAATCTCTTACACAATGGATTAAAGTTATGAATAGTAACACCAGGTGTAAAATTGTAAATTATGGCTACTTCTCAGAAAATATTTCTATTTATTAGGGATCCCCATTAGCTGCTGCCAATGTATGGAGCTTGTTTCCGGTTGCAGGTTCAGGAAAGGCCGAAGAACTGCAACATTTATCTGGAGCTAACTCTTCAAATAGCACTGCTAGGTGACCTGAAAGCCATATTCAATCTATCAATAATATAACAATTTTCATCTTTAATTTACAATATTGTAGAAACTATGAGCATAGAAAGGTTCAGAACTTTTGTGAAGCATCACAGCACAGATGAAAAATATATGGCAATTAGAAATCTAAACTGGATGGTTTTCAGAGACACAAGACATAACCAAAAGTATGTGGACACCTGCTCGTCGAGCAAATATTGGGCATTAATATTGAGTTGCTGCTCCCCCTTTGCTGCTATAAATGCCTTCACTCTTCTGGGAAGGCTTTCCACGAGATGTTGGAACATTGCTGCGGGGACTTGCTTTCATTCAGCCACAAGAGCATTAGTGAGGTCGGCATTAATGTTGGGCAATTAGGCCTGGCTCGCAGTCTGTGTTCAAATTAATTCCAATGGTGTTCCATGGGGTTGAGGTCAGGGCTCTGTGCAGGCCAGTCAGGTTCTTCCACACCGATCTCTACAAACTATTTCTGTATGTACCTAGCTTTGTGCACGGGGTATTGTCATGTTGAAACAGGAAAGGGCATTCCCCAAACTGTGAAACATGATTCAACACTCCAGAGAAGTGTTTCCACTCCTCCAAAGTCCAACTGCAGCTGCTCAGCCAAGGCAACCCATTTCATGAAGCTCCTGACGAACTGTTTTTGTGCTGATGTTGCTTCCAGAGGCAGTTTGGAACCTGGTAGTGAGTGTTGAAACCAAGGACAAACCATTTTTACACGCTGCGCACTCCATTCTGTTAGCTTGTGTGGCCTCCCACTTTGTGGCTTAGCCATTGTTGCGCTTAGACTTTTCCACTTCACAATAACAGCACTTACAGTTGACCGGGGCAGCTCTAGCATCGTAGAAATTTGACGAACTGACTTGTTGGAAAGCTGGCATCCTATGACGGTGCCATGTTGAAAGTCAGTGAGCTCTTCAGTAAGGCCATTCTACTTTCAATGTTTGTCTATGGAGATTGCATGGCTGTGTGCTCGGTGTTATACAGCTGTCAGCAACGGGTGTGGCTGAATTTCAATAATAATAATAATAATAATAATAATAATAAAAATATGGGGGATTGGAAATGATGCAGACAATTACATAGATAGATTGTGGGTTCTATCTGCAATATAAAAGCTGATCTACCCCTTCTTCACCACGCTGTTGTAGTGAAGGGACCATTCAAGGTCTTTAAGTCTTTAATTAATGATGTGCATGCCGAGGAACTTGAATCTTTTGATCCTCTCTACTGTGGCCCATCGTTGGGAAAGGGCGCATGCTCTCTCGAATCGCAAAAAGTGTTTTTCTTTTCAGGAGGCGTTGGTTTTCCCTTTATAATCCATGATTGTCTGGAGTCCCTGCCGCATGTGTCTCATGTCTGAGCCATTGAATTGCGACTCCACTTTGTCTCTTTACTGACGTTTTGCCTCTTTGATTCCCTTACGGAGGTCATAGTTGGTCTATTTGTACACGTCCATGTTCCCAGTCACCTTGCAGTGGTTACATGCAGTGGTTCTTGATTTCACTTTTGGGTGATTGCTGCCTTCAATCCACGGTTTCTGGTTAGAATAACTTCTAATAATCACAGTAGGAACAACATCCCCTAGGCTCTTCCTGACAAACCCAGTCACTGAGTCAGTGTATTAACCAATATTATTCCTAGATGCAACCCCGAACACATCCCAGTCCACGTGATCAAAACAATCTTGAAGCATTCAGTAGATCCCGATTGGTCAGGCCAACGTTGAACAGTCCTTACCACAGGTGCTTCCTGCTTAAGTTTCTGTCTATAGGTGGGGAGGTGCAGGATGGAAGCGTGGTCAGCTTTCCCAAAGGGAGGGCGGGGGATGACCTTGTAGCCATCCCGGAAGGGAGAGTATCAATGGTCAAGAATGTTCACACTGCGAGTAGCAAAGGAGATGTGTTGATAGATTTTTTTTTTCTACAATAATCTACAATAAATGCGGACTCAGGACATGAGGTTTCCAGTTTGCACAAAGTCCAGTGGAACAATATTTTTGAGTAATTTACAAATGTTCCAGTTGACCAAATGAATGAGGTGGGTTTGTTCCAAATGGGTCTAGTTTCTCAAACAGGTGAAATTTGTGATCCTATTTGAAGAATGAACTGGTGGTTGCATATCAACAGGTGTAGTATCTGGTACCCTGCCGACCAGCTGTTCAATGATCAATGATGCCCATGTGCCATGTCAGGATGCCAAGTTCAAATGAATAAAAGGTCCATTTTTCAGAGTAGGCTACTCAGTTATTGCTGAAATATTATAACATAAATTAATCCTGGTATGAATGAAATTTAAACTAGTCGGTTTTGAATACGAGCCAAGGCCCCAAACTCTGTGGCAACCTTCCCGGAGAACAAGGAAGTGAACACTGTAGCCTAATGATAACTCAAATTAAAATATCAACAACAACATTAGTCAACTGTAAGTTACAAGACGGCTAAGACATGAATTGGAGCTGTTGTGTCATCAATACTACTCATGTCCACACGGCTGTGGCATTGCTCCATAACACACGTTTCACCAGAGGTGTTCTTTTTCTTTGAATCAAACTACTCCAACAGAACTTCCCTTTTACGTTGAACTTACATTGGGGAAATCTTGTTGATGTATTGCAGTTATTCCAACTAATACTCAATGTATTTCATGTGTTATATAATTTGTTCATTATTCCAGAAGAACAAGAATAACAAGAAGGAAGAAGAAGAACATACTTTGAACAGATAGATTGATGGTTACCTGCTGGGCGTTTTGAGTCAAGGTCATACAGGGTCATCAGCCAGGAAGAAGAAAAAGAAGAGGCTTTGCAGCCGTTAAAGATGTAAAACGGTTGGTGTAATCATAGAAATAGATTTCAATTCTAATCACTAATGCAAGCTACATTATAACACGCCACATTATAACAAGCTACATTATAACAAGCTACATTATAACATTTGTTTGGGATGTTGTGTTGACTGTTGTGGCAGACTATTCAAATACAGTCCATGACCTTATTTGTCCCAAAATGCACCATGCAGTGGTGAAACACCACAATAATAATACACAAATGTACAAATCTTTCTTAAACTCTGAGCTTTTCCATTTGATGTGAAGCCGGCAAAAGTCCTTGCCACATTGGAGCGATCCCTTATCTCCCAGTCGCGACGCTCCATTCTGGATTGCAGGAACATTGAGTTTATAAATCAATACTGTGTCCCCAAAACGTGTTCGCTCCTAGCACTCTGGGGAAGACAATAAAGCACTTGGCAAGATCATCTTCCTCTACCATCTCTCTCAGAGGATGAACAAAGCAAATGGTTGTTACTTTCTGGAATGGTATTTGAAGACAATATGAAATGGTTTTGTATTGGAGGTGGCCCAGACAGGTGCTGCACATTTGGTGCCCTTGATTAGATTAGATTAGATTTTTTTATATTAGTATATTGGGGGGGGGGGGGGGATAGATCATCTTTAACATTTCGGATAAATTGTAGCTTCCATCAATGTAACTATCTAAATAATTTCCAATCCCCCAGAGTCGCCTCTCACTGTTGACATTGAAACTGGTGTTGTTTTGCGGGTACTATTTAATGAAGCTGCCGGTTGAAGTCTTGGGAGGCGTCTGTTTCTCAAACTAGACACTCTAATGTACTTGTCCTCTTGCTCAGTTGTGCACCAGGGCCCCCCACTCCTATTTCTATTCTGGTTAGAGCCAGTAGAGTCTGTGAAGGAAGTAGTACAAAACGTTAAACAAGATCTTCAGTTTCTTGGCTATTCCTCACATGGAATAGCCTTTATTTCTCAGAACAAGAATAGACTGACGAGTTTCAGAAGAAAGTTATTTATTTCTGGCCATTTTGAGCCTGTAATCAAACCCATAAATGCTGATGCTCCAGATACTCAATTAGTCTAAAGAAGTCCAGTTTTATTGCTTCTTTAAATCAGAACAACAGTTTTTAGCTGTGCTAACGTAATTGAAAAAGGTTTTTCTAATGATCAATTAACCTTTTAAAATGATAAACTTGGAGTAGCTAACACAACGTGGCATTGGAACACAGGATTGATGGTTGCTGATAATGGGCTTCTGTACACCCATGTAGATATTCAAAAACAAATCTGCCATTTCCAGCTACAATAGTCATTTACAACATTTACAATGTCTACACTGTATTTCTGATATATTTGAAATTATTTTAAATTGGCTTTTCTTTCAAAAACAAGAACATTTCTAAGTGACCCCAAACTTTTGAACGGTATTATATGTCATGTCGGACAAAGTAAGTTATAAGTTCTTCTGTCCTAGTTAAAAACAAATTATCATCCAATAGGCTTTGATTAAATTTCCAATATCCTCGCCCACGTGAAAATTCTGTAAGAGTAATATCTATGCCCATTATGTGATGGTCTGACCGCATTAGAGTTTATTAGTCACATGTACAGGGTCGCAGATGTAATAGCAGGGTACAGTGACATTCTTATGCTCCGAGCTCCAACAATGCAGGACAAGGAGAAGTGGATGAAACAAAAATACAAATAATAATAATATATACAACTGTGACAATGATTAATGTTCATTGGGGGGTGGTGGCAGCTATTGCTTTTGAGTGTGCAGGATTGATAACCTTACATGTAATTGATTCACAAATCAAATAACTTAAGCTGAGCTTCTCACCTCCTGGGTGCTCTCATCTGCCATGGATGACAAACCCATGAGCTTAACCCAAGCAATTGCTGTAAATGAGTGGCAGAGGACATTGCATTGTAAGAATCCATTACAAAACCTTTGATGCCTCAAGTCAAACAGTTCATACCCCAAGGCCAAAGATATGCCAAACCAGACTACATCCTACAACGGTTAAACAACAACGTGTAAAGAAACATGAAAACAGGGTCTACAGAAAAAGAGAAAGGATTCAAAAGAGAGAGGAGAGCAGTGTAAAATGAGGATGAATGCTAAGTCAAACCTAGACTAAATCATTCTCAGCCAGAATCACACCTAAAACCAAGCTCTTAGGTGGAGGGGCTGGATTACGCTTGGGGTTGACAAGTGAGAACAAAGAGGCCTATGGTTGTGTCACAATCTGAAGCGCTTTCAGGCTTAAAGAGGTGACTCTTGATCGTTAATATTATTTATTTACACTTTTATGTCACTATAAAACAAACCCAGAAGCACCAGCGCTGATGCTTTATGTACTCTCATTCCAGCAGGTTTAGAAATTAACATAAGGAGATTAGGAAAGTTGTGTGATGAAAGACACCGACCGCTAGTCAAGGAAATCCCTCTTCTCTTGAAGTCATAGGTAAAGTTCTGTGCCTTTGACAGGGATTTGATGCGACCAAGCACTTACTGCAGCACACAAACACACACACACACACGTACAGCAACGTGCAAACACACACACAAAAACACACACACAAACACAGTAGAATCCTATTACATTAATGAAGTCATTACTCATTGCAGATCAAAAAAGACATTTGTAGATTAGAAAAGCCGCTCATCATTCTATAGACATTAGACCTAGAGACTACTGTTGTTCAGTAAAGTGTTGATTATGTGGAGGATCTAAGAGGTTCCTTTCACTCAGCATCAGTCCTTTTACATCTGAGGAGATCTGATTAAACAATTTGTATGTGATGTACTGCATGTTAAGGCACCATTTTCTAATGTCTCTACTCTAAACTGAAAAAGCTGAACTTACATTTGTATTCAGGACAGCAGTTAGACGGAGGAGGAATCACCTTTCATGTCAACTGGGGGCCTCAGAGCTGGCAGTCTCGGGTGAGAATCAAGTATTTCCCTGGCCACAAAGTACATATTCGGCATAGTTTGGCTCACCAACTTCAATTACAGCCTTAAATCAGCTAATCTGACAGGTGGAGTGAAGTGGGCACTCATCGGGGCTTTGCAACAAAAGGCTTTGCCAACCTAAACGGATTAGCCTCCTCAAAGGAGCCCTCAACATGGAGAGACCCATCTCTCAGTGTGGACACACAATAAACTGTACAGTAGGGAGAAGGAGATTGAGAAGAACGGCTTGACTCCTGACATTTTGTTCACAAGAGACACGCATGCTGAAGTTTACATTCACAGCTCTACAGTGACTAGGGATGGTGGAATATTCCAATTTAGAACAAACTGTGCCACACACACACACACACACACACACACACATGCATAAATGTATGTGCAAAGACACACGTCTCACACACACACACACACACACGCTCATTCACATTGACACACAAACACACACACACATTTACAGCTATAAACCTGCAGCAAACAAAATCAAGCTAAAATAAAATCTCTGTGAATATAAACAAAGTAAATGGTCCATTAGCCTTTTGATATAGTCTCTAATGAGTTGAGCTTTGCTGTGTTTGTTTAGTTGAGCGGCCCCCATGTCTTTGTGCGCGAGGAATCACAGCAGGATCTTCATCTCCCTCCATTCCCTGCAGGCACAGGTATGAGTGATAGAAAACAATGCCACCTACCATAACAGATTTCACCAGATTCACACTCACTTAGTGAAAAACAAATTCATAGAACAGACATTACTTGACCTATGTTTATATGTGTGAGAAAAAAATAAGTAGCTTTAGATATTCACAGATAATAAAAGACAAGGGTTGTATATCATTTTTATATACTGTATATAGGTATTTGATTTTATAATCCAGTAACCAATATTGTATTCAGTATTACATCCATTACAACAAGGAAGAAATAATGCATTGGATCAATACGCTTCTTGATTACCAAATTCTCTGGAGTTGGCAGTGCTTGTGCCAGAGATAGAGAATGAGCTTTAGGGAAATTAAAAAAGAACAGTCAAGTAAAGTGGCACAATGTAATGATAATCAGTTGTAAGAGACGGGGTTGGAAGGGGATCGATGTCATAACAGTGCTGTTGAGGAGCAACATGTCCACTTTTCCTTTGTCTCAGGGGAGATGGCTGATGGAAGAGGAGGCGGACATGGTACTGAGCTCTGCTCTTCCCAGTCATATCTGTCTATCAGATGGGAAGAGGAAGGCTAGTCCAAGGAAGATTCTATAGGAAAGACAGAGATATTAGTGGAGGAGAGAGAGAGAGTGGGTGTAGGGAGGGTAAAAACTTTTGAATGGTGAGAAACACCTTTTTTTCTATGATTGTAGCCTATCTATTATAGAACCTAAAAGGGTTCTCTGGCTGTCCCCATATGAGATTCCTTTGAAGAACCCGTTTGGTTCCACGTAGAATCTTAATGGTACCAGGTAGAACACTTTGGGTTCAATGTAGAACCCTTTCCACAGAGGGTTTGTCACGCCTTGGTCTTAGTATTTTGTGTTTTAGTTAATTAGTTAGTCAGGCCAGGGTGTGACATGGGTTTATTGTTTGTTGTATTCTTAGTGGGGTTTTTTAGTTATTGGGATTGTAGCTGATTAGGGGTGTGTGTTACATAGGTTTGGCTGCCTGAGGCGGTTCTCAATCAGAGTCAGGTGATTCTCGTTGTCTCTGATTTGGGAACCGTATTTAGGTAGCCTGGGTTTCGCTTTGTATTTCGTGGGTGATTGTTCCTGTCTCTGTGTTAGTTTCACCAGTCAGGCTGTAATAGGTTTCACATTCCGTTTGTTGTTTTGTATTTATTAGTTATTCATGTATAGTTTGTTTGTTTGTTTCACTAATAAACATGAGTAACCTACACGCTGCATTTCGGTCCAAATTTCTTGCGACAAACGAAGAACGCCGTTACAGGGTTCTACCTGGAACCAAAAAGGGTTATCCTATGGGGACAGCCAAAGAACACTTTGGAACCCTTTTTTTCTAAGAGTGTATTGTATAGGCAAATAGAGGAAAGTTGTCACGCCCTGACCTTAGAGATCCCTGTTTATTCTCTATATTTTGGTTAGGTCAGGGTGTGACTAGGGTGGGCACTCTAGTTTTTGTATATCTATGTTTTCTTTTTCTTTGTTGGCCTAGTATAGTTCCCAATCAGAGGCAGCTGTCTATCGTTGTCTTTGATTGGGGGTCATACTTCGGCAGCCCTTTTTCCCACCTTCAGTTGTGGGATCTTGTCTTTGTTTGGTTGCATGTATTTTTGAACGACGAAGCTTTTCGTTCATTGTATTGTTTATTGTTTTTTTGCTGGTTCACATTTTAATAAAATATGATGAACTCAAATCACGCTGCGCCTTGGTCTACCCTTAACGACGAACGTAACAAAAGTTAGCATACTGTAAAATGTCTCTTGTTTTCTCAAACATGTCGTCCAAGAGGTTTAAAATAGGGAGAAGGTGGGCCTCCCGGGTGGCACAGTGGTATAGGGCACTGTAGCGCAGTGCTAGCTGTGCCACCAGAGACTCTGGGTTTGCGCCCAGGCTCTGTCGCAGCCGGCAGCAACCGGGAGGTCCATGGGGCGACGCACAATTGGCCTGTTTCCTCCGACACATTGGTGCGGCTGGCTTCCGGGTTGGATGCACGCTGTGTTAAGAAACAGTGCGGCTTGGTTGGGTTCTGTTTCGGAGGACGCATGGCTTTCAACCTTCATCTCTCCCAAGCCCGTACGGGAGTTGTAGCGATGAGACAAGATAGTAACTACTAACAATTGGATACCACAAAATTGGGGAGAAAAGGGGGTATGATTTAAAATAAAATACAATAAAATAGGGAGAAGGGCAAAACAGGTGTGATTTTTGTTTGTATCCATGACTTGGTTCAGGGGGCAATTGCTGAATTGCCAAGTTATTTTTATCCTTGCTATTAGCATAAGCAATTCATTGGAAGTGGTGCTAGGGATTATAAAACTCAGATATATAATGACATGAGTGTGGGGAAAGAACTTTCAGCGAGCTGAACCGACATTTGAAGCTTTTTTTAAATTATGATCCTTTTCTGCTCACTCTTCCTCAAATGTTAATTTCATGACAAAATTTAGTAATGGAAAAATAATCATTGATGTTACCCCTAAACGAAATACCTCTTTTTCGATGCCTTATTGGCAACTGACAAACATTAAGTTGACCATGGAAAGTGCAGTTGAATAAAGTCTAAATGGGAATTATCAACCACTACTTTCACATTTTACTTTCAGAGTCTGCATTCAAAAATTTGCTAGCTAATTAGGAGTTCAATAGGCCATTATGACCAATAAAAAGGGCCACTTATGTTGTGGTTATGTCATCTTCTGTTATGACGACTAGCGTGACCCTCACTGCCATATGAACCGCACATCGGTTGTCATGACTCCTGACATCAGTTGTTTAACATGTTATATCAGTCTTTTTGTGACCCGCTCACCACAACTCAGATAAATCATCATGGGAATACTGGTGAAAAGTACAGCTCAGTAAATGAACTTGTATGATAATGACTCGCTAGGGGAAAATGCAAGAGGTAAGGGATATTACTTATAAATATATGAAAGGCTTAGATTACTGTTTCAGGAATGTTCTCTTATGCAACAAGAATAAACTGAATACAACTATACAATACAACTACACACTGAATGCAATTTATCTTGGATGTCTTATCTAGTATCAATCAATGAATCAATAACATTTGATTATAAATCCCTTTTTACATCAGCAGTTGGGGCAGCAGGTAGCCTATCGGTTAAGAGCATTGGGACAGTAACCGAAAGGCCTCCGGCTTGAATCTCCGAGCTGGCAAGATCGAAAAATCTGCCATTCTGCCCTTGAGCAAGGCATTGTTGTGTAACTTACTAGCTATCCCCATTTCCTTTCCTGTCACAAAGTGCTTATACAGAAACCAAGCCTAGAACCCCAGAGAGCAAGCAATGCAGATGTAGAAGCACAATGTCTAGGAAAAACTCCCTTGAAACACCGGAACCTAGGAAGAAACCTAGAGAGGAACCAGTCTCTGAGGTGCGGCCAGTCTTCTTCTGGCTGTGCCTGATAGAGATTAGAAGAGTACATGGCCATTAAGGCCTGATTGTTCTTCAGGATGTTCAAATGTTCAAAGATGACCAGCAGGGTCAAATAATAATCACAGTGGTTATAGACGGTGCAACAAGGTTACTCCCGGACAGGGCCAACCAGGCAGGATATAGCACCACCCACTTTGCCAAAGCACAGCCCCCACACCACTAAATGGATATCAACAGACCACTAACTTACTACCCTGAGACAAAGCCGAGTATAGCCCACGAAGATGTCCCCCACCGCACCAGCCCGAAGACAAGAAGGATGGGAGAGCACGAGCAAGCCAGTGACTCAGCCCCTGTAATAGGGACATAGAATCCCAGTGGAGAGAGGGGAGCCGGCCAGGCAGAGACCGCCAGGGTGGTTCATCACGCCTGGACAGACTACACTCAATCATAGGACCTATTGAAGAGATGGGTCTTCAGTAAATACTTAAAGTTTGAGACCGAGTCTGCGTCTCTCACATGGATAGGCAGACCATTCCATAAAAATGGAGCTCTACAGGAGAAAGCCCTGCCTCCAGTTTGCTTAGAGATTCTAGGAACAATAAGGAGGCCTGCGTCTTATGACCGTAGAGTACGTGTAGGTATGTACGGCAGGACCATATTGGAGAGATAGGTAGGAGCAAGTCCATGTAATGCTTTGTAGGTTAGCAGTAAAACCTAGCCAGGAAGCCAGTATAGAGAGGCTAGCACTGGAGTAATATGATCACATTTTCTGGTTCTAGTCAAGATTCTAGCAGCTGTATTTAGCACTAGCTGTTTATTTAGTGCTTTATCCGGGTAGCCAGAGAGTAGAGCGTTGCAGTAGTTTAATCTTGAAGTGACAAAGCATGAATTTGTCTGAAACACAGATTTCCAGGATAGGCAATTTGGGGGCTTCCCCATGTTTCATCAAAATGTACAGCTGTGTCATCTGCAAAGCAGTGAAAGTTGACAATGTGTTTGTGAATTACATCACCAAGAGGTAGGGTATATAGTGAAAAGAATAGTGGTTCTAGAACAGAACCCTGAGGAACACTTACCATTGATTGAAACGTACCATTGATTTGCCAGAGGACAAACCATCCATAGAAAATAACATACCTTTCTGACAGATAAGATCTAAACCAGGCAAGAACTTGTCCTCGCAGACCAATTATGGTTTACAGTCTCTCCCAAAAACTTGATCAATACAACCAATTACAGTATATGGAAAATAAAAACATAACCCCAGGGTATTGAGTGCACTCTTAAAGGGGCCATCTGCAGTTGCTTCATCCATTTTTGTACTTCTGAATGAATTGTACCTATTGATTCTTGAATAATATAACTGATCAATTTCTTATGAGCTTAGTTCAACTGTCGTACCCCATCAGAACCCAATATAAGCCTGTTTCACTCCAATGTTTCTAAACAAAGCAAGTGTAAACAAACACTATATACGGTAGCCTCAAAACATGGTTAAAACTATAATTTTTATATCATGGATGGTCAGTCTTTGCATCATAGCTCTGTCTATGAATTTTAGATTGATGACATTTTTCTATCCCTATCCCTATCCCTAGACCTATCCCTAGCCCTATCCCTAGACCTATCCCTATCCCTATCCCTATCCCTAACCCTATCCCTATCCCTAGACCTATCCCTATCCCTAGACCTATCCCTGGACCTATCCCTATCCCTATCCCTAGCCCTATCCCTATCCCTAGACCTATCCCTAGCCCTATCCCTAGCCCTATCCCTAGACCTATCCCTAGCCCTATCCCTAGCCCTATCCTTATCCCTAGCCCTATCCCTAGACCTATCCCTAGCCCTATCCCTATCCTTATCCCTAGCCCTATCCCTAGACCTATCCCTAGACCTATCCCTAGACCTATCCCTATCCCTAGACCTATCCCTAGACCTATCCCTATCCCTAGCCCTATCCCTATCCCTATCCCTAGACCTATCCCTAGCCCTATCCCTAGCCCTAGCCCTATCCCTAGCCCTATCCCTAGCCCTATCCCTAGACCTATCCCTAGACCTATCCCTAGACCTATCCCTATCCCTATCCCTAGACCTATCCCTAGACCTATCCCTAGACCTATCCCTATCCCTAGACCTAGACCTATCCCTATCCCTATCCCTATCCCTAGACCTATCCCTAGACCTATCCCTATCCCTATCCCTAGACCTATCCCTAGACCTATCCCTATCCCTATCCCTAGACCTATCCCTAGACCTATCCCTATCCCTATCCCTATCCCTATCCCTATCCCTATCCCTAGCCCTATCCCTATCCCAGCTTTGTACTGAAATGGGTGGGGAAAACATTGCTACTGTTTCAACTGCTGATTAAAACCACCACTGACAATGTTGGTACCAGTGTTGGAGCTCAATAAAGACGTGAGGAATCATTCAAGAAAATTAATGGAAACCCAACGTCACTCACGGTATCGAAGCAAAGCTCCCTGAAACAATAATTCTAAGGCCAATGCCTATCTATAATTCATGCCGCAAAATGCCTTGCATGCTGCTGAACAGATGTCCAGCGTCACGAAAGAAGTCCTCAGCTCGCTCGGAACAAAGCCTTCCTCCACAGCTCCCGATTCGACGAAACCATATTGATGTTGAATCGACGATGGCTAATGTATTTATAAAAGGGACAACGCACATTAATCAACATCAATATTTCAATAATGCAACATCCATGTAAATGTGCCGGGGTTAGCGAAAAGCTCATTCGCACCATACAAATATTCGCTAACAATACAAATACATTACATCCAATAATATATCATTCTAACAACGCCTCTATCAACTGTTGTCTTACATATGGAGGAACTACAGATAATCATCCACAAAGCAGGAGAATTAACGTAAAGGTAGAGTTGTAACAGGTGAATAAGATTAAGCAACAGTACTTTTTCTAAATGCAATTCGTATTGTCACGGATGTTAAAGTTCCAGCTAAATAAATAGTGTTGTCTCCATTCTCACGTCTCGAGCAGAGTCACGAATCCAAAATGTTTCCTTGCACCAGAAAGTTCCGTGCACCAGAGTTCACATGATTGGCCCAACAATGTAACAAGATATCTAACTGGCTAAACCAAACCAGGTTACTTTAGTTTACAACGTAAAGGTCAAAGTAATCAAGTGGACGTCATGTTAAAGCATCCAAACCAACAGTGACTCCTAAGTAATTGACATGTCATTTATTTTGAAGTTTGTACTTGAAAGCAACAATTGTTTGATGCAATGCGTACAACATAGGCTCAACAGCAAAGGCTGTAGTAAAACAGTGTTTGTCATACATGGTTTTATCTGGGTATTCAAATATTTATTTTAAAAATTATAGACTACCATACACTTATTGAAGCTTTCATTCAAAGAAACAGCTTTGAACCCTGTATTTTCTGACACTTTTCTTCCTGTCTCGCTTGCTTATAGGTTGTCCCTTCTTCATTGAACATTGCTCATCTACCCAGCAGAAAACAATGAATAAAATGTTTAAACGAAATCCTTGCACCATGTAATCTTGACAAACTGCCGCCAAGCACCCGCTACTTTTATGTGGGAAATGAAAATGGGTCTTGTGGTCCAGGAAGGCAGTTTTAGTCTTGTGCACAATGCATCACGCTGGTGCAGGGAAAAGCATGGCGCTGCGTTGTTGGGATATTTGCATTTATTTCCCTGCTCCACGTGTTTGCTGACACCAGAGATGCCCATATCATGACCCAGCTACAGACACTGGAGACGGATGGTTCGGTTCTCAGAATATTTATCACAAAGAGTCAGTCAAACGGGCAGGTCGAGGTCAAGCAGAGGGTCGTAATCCAAGGCAGAGTCAAGAAGGGACAGAATGGCAGGCAGGCTCAGGGCAGGTAGGAAGGTCGGAACTGGGAAGACAAAACTAGACCGATGAAAACAAGCTGGGACAACTTGACAAGACAAACTGGCAACAGACAGGTACAGACAGGTACAGACAGGTACAGACAGGTACAGACAGGTACAGACAGGTACAAATACACAGGGGATAATGGGGAAAAATAGAAGACACCTGTTGGGGGGTGGAGACAAGCACAAGACAGGTGAAACAGATCAGGGTGTGACACATTAATTGTAAATAGAAGGCATTGTAATGGTGAAGAGGAAAAATGATGTTTTACCCCTATCTGCTTGTGTTTCTCTTCACTATCTTTAAATGTACATTACCTCACCTATCTGCAAACTAATGCCAAGTTCATTTCAACTCATTAGGAAGATAAAACTCCATGAAAATGTATCATCTGCTGAGGTAAATCTGTTTTCCCCCAGGCTCTATCTTTTCTATTCAGCATTACTCTGAATACATTATTATTCTCTCTGTATGTTCAGTTTCTGTTTAGACGAATGGAATTGTAACCTCTCCCACACCAACACTTCATTTTATACAGTAACTCACTTCAGCTTTACAGTAGGTAAATCCTCCAGAATTGGCACTAATTTCAAAGTAATTCCAACTCAATGTAAAATGGTTTTGCAATACGTTTAAAATGATGTCCAATCTCGTATTTAAACACAATTTCCCCTTATATATATATCCTCTTCCCTGCCTCAACATTTCAAACAAGACAAATTGAGAGGGCAGGGCAGCAGCGGGCACAGGCCAGAAGGAAACGATTGATCACACAAGATTCAAATGAATTTAATGTAACATTCAAGTAAAGAAAGTGACAAAAGTTGGCAAGTGCAAAATAGTTATTTGGTGATTGACAAATAGCTGTGCCCCAGCAAGAAAGTGTTAAGCTCTTAATGCTTGATAAATCTTCTGCTCCATTAAAGCCTCACAGGAAGAGGGGTTATTAATTGCCAAGTTATGACACATGACTGCTTTAATTTGACTCGTAGTGTTGGTGGGGATAATTCCATCCCTGCTCAGCATACTAGCCAGTTTGACTTTCACCTTCATTTATCATCCCCACAGTCTAAACAGGCGAAAGAGACTCAACATGGTTTGTTATTGTATTGATGCTGCTATTACTACATGTTAATTGTTTGGTTATTAAAAAGAATTGAACATTTCTTTGTTCAAGGTCACATTCAATATTGGTACGGTATGTGCCCCTATATAAGGGGACATAGTATACGATAGACTGACTTCAATGACCTACAGTTCATACAGTTCATACTCATAGGACTGCTGTACATGCAGTAGCAGTGGTATGGCAGTATAGTGCATATATTATTTGACCGGAGAGGACAGAGATGGCCATACTGATGACAACTGTCTTTTTGAACACTCATGTCACTCTCTTCTCGGTATGCTTGAGTGTAACATTACTCTCTAAAATGCTGTGATTATTCTCCGGAAAAGGAAAACTGTGAAAACAGCCCCTTAAGGATTTTCATACCCTAACAGCCTTTCTGGGACAGATTTGCATGTGTTCACAGGGTTATGCTCACTTCCCACTATGATTATTTAACGTATGGGTTTAGATCAGTGGAGCTTGTGACCGCAATTGCTTAGTAATCAAAACAGAGAACAGGACAGCCACTAGCTCTGTGATAAACACCCGTGGAAGTCCAGAGGTCCGGGAGGTTCCCTTGAGCTTTTTGTGACACAAATTGTTAGATTAAAAAAAGCAAGGCATTTTTTCACACATGTTTGCAGCAGCATCCTGGTAAAATGTGTCTACACATTTTCTTTATTGTCAGTTTCCTTTAACGGGACACTTTGTCCTCTATTTTACATACATAATAATAACATTCATACATAATCATGTGCTCACTTTGGAATGGAAGTGGACGGAATTGGCCTTATTAAATTGTAGTGCTGCTGAGTGTTGAGACAGTTTGTTATCTGACATTGAACTGGCGCCTTCCTAAATGGTAAATAATCAAATGTATAGTTCACAGAGTCTTGTCACTGGAAATGAATAATTGTCATCGTGCACTATGCCAAAATGTTATTGTATTTTCCCCAAAAATAAAATGGAAACATTTTCTAATGAGGGAGACCTACACACCTCTATTATTAGAGAATTAGTTTTGGTATTTTAAAACTTAGTGGTAAATTCAAAATTAATTATGCATGAATTGTATGCATAAATTACGGAGTGTGGAATGTTGCAAAAGGAGAAAATGTAAATCAGAAGCTATCAAAGGACAATGTGAAAAAACTTTGCCGTCTGCAGAAGATGGGAAAATAAATGTTTATCCTCGGGTCAGTGGGGATGTTAATTAGAATGGGGATTTTCCTTGCATGGATGGTGCGAGCTGAATGAAATTGCCATCATCGTCTTGTCTCTGATGCATTGTAAATGACGGCTCATCAAAAGAAAGGACATTTTCATGACAGGTTGCCTGTACAACTATGTGGGTGTATCCCCCACACACTTACACCATACATTTCTGCTCTGAGGATCCAGGTGGATATGCTCATGTAGACTAATGGCTGAATATTATGAATTTGGTGAGGTTGTGGTCTTTTAATGTTTTTTTTACCTTTATTTAACTAGGCAAGTCAGTTAAGAACAAATTATTATTTTCAATGGCGGCCTAGGAGCAGTGGGTTAACTGCCTGTGCAGGGGTAGAACGACAGATGTGTACCTTGTCAGCTCAGGGATTTGCAACCTTTCTGTTACTAGTCCAACGCTCTAACCACTAGGCTACCCTGCCACCTCAGTACCTCAGGGTCTAGTATGATGCTAGACCCTGAGGTACTGAGCTAAGGGCTGTAGGCCTATGCTGTTGTTTTGTTTAGTTCTCTTCATTTTGTTAACACGGTGCCACTTATGATGTCAATGATGTAGATTGAACAGATTGATACAGCTATTCATTAGACTGTATGTCAACAACAGTAGCAGAGTGATATGTGGAGAGAGGTGATTGTTTTGGTGGTAGGGAATGATTGTGGCTGGAACATAGTGTGACAGGAGGATTTTGTGTTTCAGAAGGTGTGGGTTAATAACTGGATCCCACCAGGACACCAGGCCTTAAAACAATGTTCACTGTGTTTGCAGAAGACACTGGGGTGAGCCAGTCATCTCCAAACAGTGAGAGCTTCAAAATGCATTGTGACGCTCCATTGGACATGCGAGTCATCGTCCACCACCACCAGGAGGGAAACTGAATCTCCTGCATGACAATACTCTTGGGCTCCTCACTCTCTACGCTTCACTCTCAGAGCTTTTCTAATATTTTCCTTCGCCGGCCTTCTCTTTCTTTCTGCCTCTCTCTGTCTCTGAAAATATGACATATGAAAATATATTATCTTTTCCAGACCATCATTCTGTAGAACACATTTGAATGAGAGTAGAAACATCAGGAGCATCACTTGGGAATCTATGCCATTTGTGGAGCCCCCTACATTATCTGTCTCACAACTGCCGATTTGTCTTTTCTATGTGTTATCTCACACAAGGCAGGAGGTGAATCTCTATGCAAGTAGGCTAGATACCAACAAAAACAGGCACAATCTCAAGTCCCAATCGCAACACTAAGGTTGTGTTGAAAATGTGAATACAGATCTACCATCTGTTTTCTGGCTTCCACTTTGCTAGATCTAAATGAAAGCATTACGTTTATTATGATGCATTATCTTTAAGTGCCACCCATTGTGACAACAGATGGGAGTGTTTCAATGATTCAAGAAGGCTTTACTGCCTCAATGTTACAATATTGGTATTACAGACCATTCTTAAATTCCCTCACATTCTCACAATTATGAGGAATTATTCAATTGTCTGTGTCTTAAATACAACCTGTATTAAAGTCATTATAGTGCCATTATATTGCTTATACAGTCTAGGAACCTCCGTTTTTATAAATGCATTCAGTTTAGGACCACCAACAATTACAATACTCTAATTAGCTATCATAAGCAACATGAGGAATATACAGACAATTAACTCACCACTGTGTTCCTATGACATTTAATGTGATCCACCTCATATTGCTAGGCATTGACTAAATGCCATGCTAGTGTGTGTTACATGCATTGATCTTTTCTAACTATTAGGCCTCCTGTGATTTTCCTCTTGCTCATACCTTTGGAAATTTCATTTCTAAATACATAGTGTTCAACTCTGCTTCTTGTTTAAATATAGATATTATGATACTGTATTAGCGCTAGTGGAATAGGCAGTGTGTCCTTTGCTGCACATACATATGATAAGTCACACACTCTACACACATGGATGTTGTATTGTAAATATGTGATAGTAGAGTTGTCACGACTTCCGCCGATGTCGGCTCCTCTGCTTGTTCGTTCGGCGATCGACATCACCGGCATTCTAGCCATCGCCGCTCCATTTTTCATCTATCCATTTGTTTTGTCTTGTTTTCATACACACCTGGTTATCATTTCCCGAATCAATCTACTTGTATTTAACCCTCTGTTTGCCATCATGTTTGTCACGTTCTGACCTTAGTTCCTTTGTTTTTGTCTGTGTTTTAGTATGGTTAGGGCGTGAGTTGGGGTGGGCAGTCTATGTTTGTTTTTCTATGTTGGGTTTTGAGTTTGGCCTAGTATGGTTCTCAATCAGAGGCAGCTGTCAATTGTTGTCCCTGATTGAGAATCATACTTAGGTAGTCTGGGTTTCACTTTTGGTTTGTGGGTGTTTGTTTCCATATGAGTGTTTGGGCCACACGGTACTGTTTCGGTTTTGGTAAATTCACCTTGTCATTTATTGTTTAGTGTTCTGAGTTTTAATTAAACATCATCATGAACACTTACCACGCTGCGCTTTGGTCCGACCCTTCTTCCACCTCTGAATGCCGTTACAATGTTTTGTGTGTAATTGTTTTCATGTCTAGTGATGTTCGTTTAGCGCTTTACTTTATTGTTCCGTTTTTTGAGCGCGTTTGTTTTGTTGTGCTCCCGGTTTGGAACTATAATAAAGTGCACTTTATTTAATCATACTCTGCTCTCCTGCACCTGACTTCGCCTTTATACACATCTTGATAAGAGTAGTGGCCTGAGGGAACACTAAATGTATTCCATAAAGTGTTATGAAATGTAATGTCATGTAATATTTTAAATTGTACATAACTGCCTTAATGTTGCTGGACCCCAGGAAGAGAAGCTGCTGCCTTAACAGGAACTAATGGGAATCCTTAATAAATACAAAAAAAATACAAACACTGCTCCATGGTAGGATATCAATTCCTTCCCTTAAGCTAAAAACAGCACTAAGCTCATTAGCTCTGATACAGTATGTTTTGCTGTGCATCTGCTGTAATTACTTTGCTGACAGTGCCTAAAGAAAGTATTCAGACCCATTCCCTTTTTCTACAATTTGTTACGTTACAGCCTTATTCTAAAATTGATTAAATAAAAAAATGTCCTCACCAATATACACATAATATCCCATAATGAAAAAGCAAAAACAGTTTTTCCTAAATGTTTTAAAATGTATTCAAATAAAGAAAAGAAATTCACTACCGGTCAAAAGTTTTAGAACACCTACTCATTCAAGGGTTTTTCTTAATTTGTACTATTTTCTACATTGTTGAATAATAATGAAGACATCAAAACTATTAAATAACACATGGAATCATGTAGTAACCAAAAAAGTTGGATGCAGACGTTATATTACCTCATGAAGCTGGTTCAAAGAATGCCAAGAGTGTGCAAAGCTGTCATCAAGGCAAAGGGTGGCTATTTTAAGAATCTCAAATATATAATGTATTTTGATTTGTTTAACACTTTTTTAGTTACTATATGATTCAGTATGCGTTATTTCAGAGTTTCGATGTCTTCACTATTATTCTACAATGTAGAAAGTAGTCAAAATAAAGAAAAACCCTTGAATGAGTAGGTGTTCTAATAATATAGACCAGTAGTGTGACTTATTAACATACGTATTCAGACCCTTTGCTATGAGACTCCAAATTAAGCTCAGCTGCATCTTCTATTGATCATCCTTGAGATATTTATACAACTTGATCGGAGTCCACCTGTGGTAAATTCAATTGATTGGACATGATTTGGGAAGGCACACATCTTTCTTAAATGGAAGAAGTTTGGAACCACCAAGACACTGCCTAGAGCTGGCCGCCTGGCCAAACTGAGCAATCGGAGGAGAAGGGTCTTGGTCAGGGAGGTGACCAAGAACCCAATGGTCACTCTGACAGAGCTCCAGAGTTCCTCTGTGGAGATGGGAGAACCTTCCAGAAGGACAACCATCTCTGCATCTTCCAAAGTGTAATTAATAATGTCACTTCACCATGCTCAAAGGAATATTCATTGTCTTCTTTTAATTTTTTACCCATCCAATTGGTGTCATTTTTTTGCGAGACAACAGAAAAACTCTTTGTGGTTGAATCTGTGCTTGAAATTCACTGCTTGACTGAGGGATCTTACAGATAATTGTATGTGTGTGGTACAGAGAGGAAGTAGTCATTCAAAAATCATGTTAAACACTATTATTTGACACAGAGTGAGTCCATACAATGTATTATGTGACTTGTTAAGCACATTTTTACTCCTGAACTTACTTTGCCTTGCTGTGACAAAAGGCGTTGAATACTTATTGACTCAAAATATTTCATCTTTTCATTTTTAATTAACTTGTACAAAAATTCAACAACAAACTTTGACACTATGGGATATTTTGTGTAGGCCAATGATGACACAACATGTACATTTAATCTATTTTAAATTCAGGCTGCAACACAACAAAATGTGTAAAAACTCAAGGGGTGTGAATACTGTCTGAAGGCACTGTACAGTATGCACATATCTACCTAAATGACCTTGTACCTCAGCACATTACTGGTTCCCTGTGTATATAGCCAGGTTGTCGTTAGTCATTGTGTTATTATTATTACTTTTATTATTTTACTTTTGTATTATTTTTCTATTTTCTTTCTCTCTGCATTTCAATTTAACCATTATTTAACTAGGCAAGTCAGTTAAGAACCTAGGAGGCCAGCATCCAGGAGTCGCCTCTTCACTGTTGACGTTGAGACTGGTGTTGTTTTGCGGGTACTATTTAATGAAGCTGCCAGTTGAGGGCTTATGAGGTGTCTGTTTCTCAAACTAGACACTCCAATGTACTTGTCCTCTTGTTCAGTTGTGCACCGGGGCCTCCCACTCCTCTTTCTATTCTGGTTAGAGACCATTTGTGCTGTTCTGTGACGGGAGTAGTACACAGTGTTGTACGAGATCTTCGGTTTCTTGGTAATTTTTCACATGGAATAGCCTTTATTTCTCAGAACAAGAATAGACTGTCGAGTTTCATTAGAAAGTCCTTTGTTTCTGGCTATTTTGAGCCTGTAATCGAACCCACAAATGCTGATGCTCCAGATACTCAACTAGTCTAAGAAGGCCAGTTTTATTGCTTCTTCAATCAGCATAACAGTTTTCCGCTGCGTTAACATAACTGCAAAAGGTTTTTCTAATGATCAATTATACTTTTAAAATGATAAACCTGGAGTAGCTAACAAAACGTGCCATTGAAACACAGGAGTAATGGTTGCTGATAATGGGCCTCTGTACGCCTATGTAGATAATCCAAAAAAGAATCAGCCGTTTACAGCTACAGTAGTCATTTACAACATTAACAATGTCTACACTGTATTTCTGATCAATTTGTTGTTATGTTAATCGACAAAAAATGTGCTTTTTTTTCAACGACAAGGACATTTCTTAGCGACCCCAAACTTTTGAACGGTGGTGTATCTATCAAAGGTCAATTTAATAATGTTTAAAACCAAATACTTTTAGACTTTTACTCAAGTTAAACTTTACTGGATGACTTTCACTTTTGCTTGAGTCTATTACTGTATTACTATTATTACTCTACTTGTCTATTACTGTATCTAGTTGTAAGATGGCGCCGGAGAAGAAGGCAGACATTTTACTGTTCCCCAATCGATTGTGTTTTTTGCTCGTTTATTTGTGTTGTTTATAACTTATTTTTTTACTTATTTTGTACATAATGTTGCCGCTACCGTCTCTTATGACCAAAAATAACTTCTGGACATCAGGACTGTGATTACTCACTATGGACTGGCAGAATCCTTTTTTTCCTTTAACGAGTCTGACGAGGCCGACGCAAACTATATTGTCACGCCTTGGTCTTAGTATTTTGTGTTTTCGTTAATTAGTTGGTCAGGCCAGGGTGTGACATGGGTTTATGTTGTTGTATTTCGTATTGGGGTTTTGTAGTTATTTGGGATTGCGGCTGAGTAGGGGTGTTGCATAGGCTTGGCTGCCTGAGGCGGTTCTCAGAGTTAGGTGATTCTCGTTGTCTCTGATTGGGAACCGTACTTAGGTAGCCTGGGTTTCACTTTGTATTTCGTGGGTGATTGTTCCTGTCTCTGTGTCAGTGTTCACCAGACAGGCTGTATAGGTTTTTTCACGTTCCGTTTGTTGTTTTGTATTTATAAGTTATTTCATGTATCGTCATTTGTTTTCATTAAAAACATGAGTAACCAACACGCTGCATTTCGGTTCAACTCTCTTTCGACAAACGAAGAACGCCGTTACAGATATGTTGCTTTCCTGGGAACAGGCCCAGATCAAATAAACCCCCACTTCCTTCCAATCTGCTAGCAAACATGCAATCTTTGGTCAATAAAATAGATGACCTACGCGGAAGATTAAACTACCAATGGGACATTCAAAACTGTAATATCTTATGCTTCATGGAGACGTGGCTGAACGACGACAGTATCGACATACAGCAGGCTGGTTATCTTCTTGACGCACCCATCCCTTTAGCGGGATCATTTTCATCAACACCCGCTGAATTGCAGATTAAATTACTAAAAATATTTAATTTTCATGAAATCACAAGTGCAATATAGAAAAACACAGCTTAGCTTGTTGTTAATCCACCTGGCGTGTCAGATTTCAATACTGCTTTTCGGCGAAAGCATAACAAGCGTTTATGTAAGAACATCTCTCTCAGTAGAAAAAATGTTACAAACACTAGCAGCCAAGTAGATTGGTTACGAAAGTCAGAAAAGCAATAAAATTAATCGCTTACCTTTGATGATCTTCGGATGTTTGCACTCACGAGACTCCCAGTTACACAATAAATGTTCCTTTTATTCCATAAAGATAATTTTTATATCCAGAATACCTCCATTTGTTTGGCGCGTTATGTTCAGAAATCCACAGGCTCGAGTGGTCACATCATCGCAGATTAATCTTGATACTCCCCATCCCGGATCCGGGATCGTGAATAAAGGCTCATTAGCATAACGCAACGTTACCGATTTCTGAAAATCGCAAATAAAATGAAAATAATGCGCCTGCTTTCAAGCTTAGCCTTTTCTTAACAACACTGTCATCTCAGATTTTCAAAATATGCTTTTGAACCATAGCAATTCACTAATTTGTGTAAGAGTATGCAAAGCTAGCTTAGCATTTTGAGTAGCATTTAGCACGCAACATTTTCACAAAAACCAGATAACCAAATAAATAAAATCATTTACCTTTGAAGAGCTTCGGATGTTTTCAATGAGGAGACTCTCAGTTACATAGCAAATGTTCAGTTTTTCCTGAAAGAATCTTTGTGTAGGAGAAATCGCTCCGTTTTGTACATCACATTTGGCTACCGAAACGAACCGAAAATTCAGTCACCAACAACGTCAAACTTTTTCCGAATTAACTCCATAATATCGACCGAAACATGGCAAACGTTGTTTGGAATCAATCCTCAAGGTGTTTTTTCACATATCTCTTCATTGATATATCGTTCGTGGAAGCCTGCTTTCTTCTCTGAATTCCATGGAAAAATACTTGCAGCTGAGGTTTGCGCACCAATTTCGGAGCAGGACACCGGGCGGACACCTGGTAAATGTGGTCTCTTATGGTCAATCTTCCAATGATATGCCTACAAATACGTCACAATGCTGCAGACACCTTGGGGAAACGACAGAAAGGGCAGGCTCATTCCTCTCGCATTCACAGCCATATAAGGAGACAATGGAAAACGGAGCCTCAAAAATCCTGCTGATTTCCTGGATGCCGTTTCATCTTGGTTTTGCCTGTAGCTCACGTTCTAGGGCACACACAGAGAATATCTTTGCAGTTCTGGAAACGTCAGAGTGTTTTCTTTCCAAAGCTATCAATTATATGCATAGTCGAGCATCTTTTTGTGACAAAATATCTTGTTTAAAACGGGAACGTTTTTCATCCAAAAATGAAATAGCGCCCCCAGAGTTTCAAGAGGTTAAAATTCCAAATAGTATTCGTAATGTCCACAGAAACATGTCAAACATTTTTTATAATCAATCCTCAGGTTGTTTTTAAAATATATAATCGATAATATATCAACCGAGACTGTCGCTTTTTCAATAGGAGAGGGAGAGACAATGGCTGCCCCACTCTGTTGCGCAAGCAAAACTCTGTGAACACCCAGCTATCCGCTGACGTGATGTTATCTTTCTCGCTCATTTTTCTAAATAAAAGCCTGAAACTATGTCTAAAGACTGTTGACACCTTGAGGAAGCCATAGGAAAAGGAATCTGGTTGATATCCCTTTAAATGGATCCAATGGAACAGTGAGCTTTCAGGAAAAACAGCACTTCCAGGTTTGATTTACCTCAGGTTTTCGCCTGCAATATCAGTTATGTTATACTCACAGACAATATTTGGACAGTTTTGGAAACTTTAGAGTGTTTTCTAACCTAATCTGACTAATATATGCATATTCTAGTTTCTGGGCCTGAGAAATAGGCAGTTTCAAATGGGTATGTTTTTTAGCCAAAAAACGAAAATCCTGCCCCCTACACTCAAGAAGTTATACGCTGCACCGGCAGGATAGAGCAGCGGCGTCTGGTAAGACAAGGGGCGGCGAACTATGTATTTTTGTAAATAACAGCCGGTGCACGATATCTAAGGAAGTCTCGAGCTGTTGCTCGCCTAAGGTAGAGTATCTCATGATAAACTGTAGACCACACTACCTACCAAGAGAGTTATTGTATTTTTTCGTAGCTGTTTACATACCACCACAGTCAGATGCTGGCACTAAGACACCAATGAATGAGCTGTATTCCGCCATAAGCAAGCAAGAAAATGTTCACCCAGAGGCGACGCTCCCAGTAGCCGGGGACTTTAATGCAGTGAAACCTAATTCCGTTTTATCAAATTTCTATCAGCATGTTAAATGTGCAACCAGAGGGAAAAAACCTCTGGACCACCTTTACTCCACATGCAGAAATGCATACGGAGCTCTCCCTTGCCCTCCATTTGGCAAATCTGACACTAATTCTATCCTCCTGGCTCCTGCTTACAAGCAAAAATTTAAGCCTAGACGAGATCAATAAAAAAGTGGTTAGATGAAGCAGATGCTTAGCTAGAGGACTATTTTGCTAGCACAGACTGGAATATGTTCCGGGATCTCTCCAATGGCATTAAGGAGTACACCACATCAGTCATTGGCTTCATCAATAAGTGCATCGATGACATCGTCCCCACAGTGACTGTACGTACATACCCCAAATAGAAGCCATGGATTACAGGCAACATCCGCACTGAGCTAAAGGCTGCCGCTTTCAAGGAGCGGAACTCTAACCGGAAGCTTATAAGAAATCCTGCTATGCCCTCCAATGAACCATCAAACAGGCAAAGCGTCAACACAGGGCTAAGACTGAATCATACTACACCGGCTCTGACGCTTGTTGGATGTGGCAGGGCTTTCAAACCATTACAGACTACAAAGGGAAGCACAGGCGAGAGCTGCCCAGTGCCAAGAGCGTACCAGACAAGCTAAATTACTTCTATGTTTTCTTCGAGGCAAATAACACTGAAAAATGCATGAGAGCACCAGCTGTTCTGGAAGACTGTGATCACGCTCTCCACAGCCGATGTGAGTAAGACTTTTAAAAAGGTCAACATTTAAAAGGCCACAGGGCCAGATGGATTACCAGGACATCTACTACGAGCATGCGCTGACTAACTGGCAAGTGTCTTCACTGACATTTTCAACCTCTCCCTGTCCTAGTCTGTAATAACAACATGTCTTAAGCAGACCACCATAGTGCCTGTGCCCAAGAACACTATGGTAACCTGCCTAAATTACTACCGACCCGTAGCACTTACGTCTGTAGCCATGAAGTGCTTCGAAAGGCTGATCATGGCTCACATCAACACCATTATCCCAGAAACCCTAGACCCAATCCAATTTGCATACCCCCCCAACAGATCCACAGATGATGTAATCTTTATTGCACTCAACACTGCCCATTCCCACCTGGACAAAAGGAACACCTATGTGAGAATGCTATTCATTGACGACAGCTCAGCGTTCAACACCATAGAGCCCTCAAAGCTCATCAATAAGCTAAGGACCCTGGGATTAAACACCTCGCTCTGCAACTGGATCCTGGACTTCCTGATGGGCCGCCCCCAGGTGGTAAGGGTAGGTAATAACACATCCGCCATGCTGATCATCAACACAGGGGCCCCTCAGGGGTGCACGCTCAGTCCCTTCCTGTACACCTTGGTCACTCATGACTGCCGTTGACACAACAGTGGTAGGCCTAATCACCGAAAATGACGAGACAGCCTATAGGGAGGAGGTCAGAGACCTGGCCGTGTGATGCCAGGACAACAACCTCTCCTTCAAAATGATCAAGACAAAGGAGATAATTGTGGACTACAAGAAAAAGAGGACCGAGCACGCCCCCATTGTTATCGACGGGGCTGCAGTGGAGCAGGTTGAGAGCTTCAAGTTCCTTGGTGTCCACATCACCAACAAACTAACATGGTCCAAGCACACCAAGACAGACGTGAAGAGGGCACGACAAAACCTATTCCCCCTCAGGAAAGATTTGGCATGTGTCCTCAGATCCTCAAAAAGTTCTACAGCTGCACCATTTTAGAGCCTGCTGACTGGTTGCATCACTGCCTGGTACGGCAACTGCTCAGCCTCCGACCGCAAGGCACTACAGAGGGTAGTGTGAATGGCTCAGTACATCACTGGGGCCAAGCTTCCTGCCATCCAGGACATCTATAGGTGTCAGAGGAAGGCCCTGAAAATTGTAAAAGTCTCCAGCCACCCTAGTCATAGACTGTTCTCTCTGCTACTGCACGGCAAGCTGTACCGGAGTGCCAAGTCTAGGTCCAAGAGGCTTCTAAACAGCTTCTTCCCCCAAGCCATAACACCTAATCAAATGGCTACCCAGACTATTTTCATTTCCCCCACCCCCTTTTTACACTGCTCCTACTCTCTGTTGTTAACATCTATGCATTATGTCACTTTAATAACTCTACCTACATGTACATATTACTATACCGGTACCCCCCTGTGTATAGTCTCGCTATTGATATTTTACTGCTGCTCTTTAATGACTTGTTACTGTTATTTCTTATTCTTATCCTTATTTCATTTTTTTATTAAACTGCGTCGTTTGTTAGGGGCTCGTACGTAAGCATTTCACTGTACGGTGTACGCCTATTGTATTCGGGGCATGTGACAAATACAATTTGATTTGATTTATTTTAACTCCAGTATGAAAATTGGGTACTTTTTCCACCACTGTCGATAGGCTACTTTCTCTCCTGCAGTGACCATTAGACAAACAGCTCCAGCCAATTATTCTTCTTTAATCATTTGTGCAGTGCCCTTTGTGGTGATAACCATGACCTTTTCTCTTATAGCAACACTTGTATTCTTCTCTTCTCTCCAACCCTGGGCCTTTAGCTGGCTGCATCTCTGCATTTTTCTCCCCTCCCTGGAATCTAGTAATTAACAGAGTGAAAGACAGACCAATTAAACAATGTTACCAAGCCCTTAAGGCTGACAGGGCCTTAGCCACAGCTCAGCAAATGCTATTTTAAGAACAAATTCAGGAATTGATATATTTTTTTACATATGAACCTGAAGATTCAAGCGTTGATCCCCTCTGTATGCATTCTGTTTGGAAGGCCAGATTTAACTGATACGTTTTCTCCTGAGGATATTCCTAGAGGTTCTTGGGCTTTTATAGTGGTCTTACCACATGGTTTGACAGTCACATTACAGTAAGGATGTTAAGATGGGAGACCAAAAAGAGGGAGAAATTCCCGAAGTGGAATTCCAAAGTACAAGTATACGGCTGTTGCTTTATTGTTCAAACTTTGAAAATGTTTAAACAAGTGAGAGGGTCCAGAAGGCTTATTATTTCTGCTGCCAAGACAAGCAGGTTCTATTGTTCCTGGTTATTACCAGGGCTTGTATGGGGCATTGTTTGCCAGTCTGGACAGTTCCAGGAGGACCTAATAGATTTCATTATCAGATGGCAGAATTTAATTTCAGCCACTGCTTTCAAAGATGAGAACCTGATACAGAGGACGCAAAATAAAATAATATATTTTGTAATTACTTTACAGAGGTGGTGTGGGGGGAAGGGAGACACCCTGCTATGATGGTACAAGGGTTATGAAAGGAATCAATAGCCGGTGCTATCGTCAGGCTATGAGATTTGAGTTGGGATTTGTTCCTCATTGTGAGCTGGCTTGGGTTTGACTCAATATCAGGGGCCCAGCGAGACTGGTTGGCAAACAAAGGGAAGCCACTTGAATGCATTCCACCATTTCACAGAGACAGGAACGAGCCAAGATTAGTCATGTCTGATTAGGAATCAATCCATTCAAGGAATTGCTGCCATCCACATCTTGACAACAGAAACCAACAGATCTAACACACTAATTTGACTGGAGTTGATATGGAATTCCCTGCATATCCTGCATAAACAGTATATTCTCTGCACATTTAGGGCTTATGGGTTAGCCTACCACTTGTTTGTTTAATTCAATCAAGATGTATGAGTTTACTAATGTATAGCTTAAAACAAATACACAGAAAAGTCACTGTACCATTCAGATGCATAGAATGTGGTAGTCTGCAGTTTTGTGTGCAGTTTTGTTTTTATTTATTGCAGATTCATGTCTTGATTGGTTGTTGTTCAATGTATATCCTTACTTGTAGATCTTAATTCCAGATCTGTACAGCACGTCTGTTTCTGACAAGTCCCTGAATCCTACGCATACTATGTTATGGTCCAATCCTGAACTCTAATGATATCATATGTGTGATTGAGAAGCCAGGATGTCAACCTTTATGTATGCTTCTACGCCTTTTCTTACTAGTAGGCCTCCTCTCTTTTCTACTTCAAGTAAAAAACATTTACTTGATGAAGTATCTATTTACATGTGAATTGAACAGCAGAGGGCAATATTGCTCCCTGTATTATGTTCAGTTGTAAATGAAGGCTTGGTGTTGCTGCTCTCCTGCCATGCCTCACCTCACTAGAACAAACCTGTAGTCCCCTTTCATTCGACGCATTTCATGCAAGACATGCTGGAAAAGAACAGGCATTATGCTAATGTTTTTGTCTCTGGTTATTGCAATAACCAGTTTTTCACCATTTGTGTTGATGGCTAGTTAGAATCAATAAGAAGTTCCTTGAGGTAAGGGTACCAAAATGGGACAAGCCTTCAGAAGAAATGTAGATGTTCATATTCTATTCCGGCTGTCAGCTTTAACTCGATTCATCCTCTACTTCTACCTGCTTAACCTGCAGATAAATATTGAATGAGGGTCGGTAATGGCTGACATGTACAATACATTGACTACATTCAGATTGAATACATGGACTCAGATGGACTGGGATTCATGGCTGCTGTTACTATACCTGTCCTTATACAATGCAGTGACTTGACTGGTTCACTATGCATGATCTTATTATCCCTATTATCCTTATTATCCTCCCCACAGGTAATTGGGGACACACCCACTAAGGCGTAGGCAACCATTTTTCAGTTTAGCATAATTGTTGATAAATCATACCGTCAGGGATTATACTGCTCCTTTTCTACAGTGAACGTATGCTGAGGACAAGCATGGTCTAACTGGGAATAGAAGTGGAAGCAGATTTTTTTTTGTAGTCGATATGTTAAAATATACCTGTTACTATCTTGAATGTAGAGCAATCCACCCTGTAGCCTGTAACACAGCAAGTCAAGATGGAGCTTGTAAACACCATTGCTGAAACACTTTTCAAGCTCATGTCATATTAAGGCTTTAAAGTCCTTTGAAAGATATACAGTTGAAGTCGGAAGTTTACATACACCTTAGCCAAATACATTTAAACTCAGTTTTTCACAATTCCTGACATTTAATTATAGTAAAGATTCACTGTCTTAGGTCAGGATCACCACTTTATTTTAAGAATGTGAAATGTCAGAATAATTGTAGAGATAATGATTAATTTCACCTTTAATTTCTTTCATCACTTTCCCAGTGGGTCAGAAGTTTACATACACTCAATTAGTATTTGGTAGCACTGCCTTGAAATTGTTTAACTTGGGTGAAATGCTTCGGGTAGCCTTCCACAAGCTTCCCACAATAAGTTGGATGAATTTTGTCCCATTCCTCCTAACAGAGCTGGGGTAACTGAGTCAGGTTTGTTAGCCTCCTTGCTCGCACACGCTTTTTCAGTTCTGCCGACAAATTTTCTAAAGGAGTGTGGTCAGGGCTTTGTGAAGGCCACTCCAATACCTTGACTTTGTTGTCCTGAAGCCATTTTGCCACAACTTTGGAAGTATGCTTGAGGTCATTGTCCATTTGGAAGACCCATTTGCGACCAAGCTTTAACTTCCTGACTGATGTCTTGAGATGTTGCTTCAATATATCCACATAATTTTCCTACCTCATGATGCCATCTATTTTGTGAAGTGCACCAGACCCTCCTGCAGCAAAGACCCCCACATTATGCTGTCACCCTCGTGCTTCATGGTTGAGATGGTTTTCTTTGGGCCCCTTTTTCCTCCAAACATAACGTTGGTCATTATGGCCAAACAGTTCTATTTTTGTTTCATCAGACCATTTCTCCAAAAAAAGTACGATCTTTGTCCCCATGTGCAGTTGCAAACCGTAGTCTGGCTTTTTTATGGTGGGTTTGGAGCAGTGGCTTCTTCATTGTTGAGCGGCCTTTCAGGTTATGTCGATATAGGACTCATTTTACTGTGGATATAGATACTTTTGTACCGGTTTCCTCCAGCATCTTCTTAAGGTCCTTTGCTGTTGTTCTGGGATTGATTTGCACTTTTCGCACCAAAGTACGTTCACCTCTAGGAGACATAACGCGTCTCCTTCCTGAGCGGTATGACGGCTGCGTGGTCCCATGGTGTTTATACTTGCGTACTCTAATTGCTTGTACAGATGAACGTGGTACCTTCAGGCGTTTGGACATTGCTCCCAATGATGAACCAGACTTGTGGAGGTCTACAATTGTTTTTCTGAGGTCTTGGCTGATTTCTTTAGATTTTCCCATGATGTCAAGCAAAGAGGCACTGAGTTTGAAGGTAGGCCTTGAAATATATCCACATTGACTCCACCTCCAATTGACTCAAATCATGTCAATTAGCCTATAAGAATCTTCTAAAGCCATGACATAATTTTCTGGAATTTTCCAAGCTGTTTAAAGGCACAGTCAATTTAGTGTATGAAAACTTTTGACCCACTGGAATTGTGATACCGTGAATTATAAGTGAAATAATCTGTCAGCAAACAATTGTTGGAAAAATTACTTGTGTCATACACAAGGTAGATGTCCTAACCAACTTGGCAAACTAAAGTTTGTGAACAAGAAATTTGTGGAGTGGTTGAAAACGAGTTCTAATTACTCCAACATAAGTGTATGTAAACGTCCGATTTCAACTGTAGATAGGGACTGGCTATTGTAATTGTCTTTTGAATTATTGTTTGATGGATTTGAGCTTCTGTAGCAGAGGAGGACATCCAAGAGGCTGTGTGAATACTTGTTCAATGAAGACATTCATTCAAATGTTGTATCAGTGGTATTATTATTCCTAATTTCCTTCATTTATTTCAAAGTGCATCTCTACGTTTGTGCTCCAGTGTCAGTCACATGGAGACTGTTCAATGTGTTTCATTATCAGTGTGTCATAGACTGAAGTAAATGATCCTCCTCACCTTCACATATTTTAATTAGCACATCATCTCTTTTGTGTCTCTTTGGATGATATATTGATGTGAGAGATCTCTGAGCAGAATGTACGTTAAAATAGTTTCTTGGCACTATATAGGCAAAAATTCATAACCACCACAACAAAATTATTCTGATGTCATAGTTCAGAGTTTGAAATGTCGATAATGGCACTTCAGAGAATATGTCCTGTGTCAGTTGGGAATTATAAAGAGATCTAAACTTGATGTAATCTCACTTTGTCTTAATTGCTAGGCTACGTAAAGGCATTATTCACTTTTGGTCTATAGAGTGTAACACGACAGCCAATCATTATAATGTCGATCAGATCTCTGTCTAGAAGTTCTGCTCGTTTCCTCACCAACTCAGAATAATAACAATCCCAGAGCCAACAATAGCTTGACTAGAGTTATTCGTTTTACACTCAGAACAACATGTTTCAAGAGTTTCAGTCAGCGGGCCATAGCCACTGTGCATTTTATGATATTTATTTATTTTTAAAATAATGTTTTGTGAATTACAACAAAATGACTGCAGCTGTAATCACCAGATAAGTAGGAACCAACATGGCAGGTGTTTCTGGAGAGATAAGGAGGAACCATTGTGAGTGATGACGATGTTTCCAGGAGGGAATGTTTTGGGCTTCGCTTCTTGTTTGAGTTGTTACTTACAGCCTTTCCTTGAGGCCAGAGGAAAGGGAAAGGGGGATACCTAGTCAGTTGTACAACTGAATGCCTTCAACTGAAATGTGTCTTCCGCATTTAACCCAACCCCTCTGAATCAGAGAGGTGGGGGTGGCTACCTTAATCGACATCCACGTCTTCGGCACCCGGGGAACAGTGGGTTAACTGCCTTGCTCAGGGGCACAACAACAGAGTTTTACCTTGTCAGATTGGGAGAGTTCTCCTTAATGTAGTTGCAGCAAAGTATGTTTATGTTCAGATGTTTGAACGAATGGATCATATTTTTTAGACATGGTGCCAATGCATCAATCCCATTTAAATGGAAGACTCCATTAGATTACACAGAATACTCAATTCACTCACATCATGTGCCCTCTCAACTTCAAAGCAGAGGAAGTAACAACCTTCCTAAAGCAACTTGAGCCACTGAACACCTAGTCACACCAACCATAGATACAGAGACAGAACTTTTCAATTTCCTAGCATATGAGATAAGTAACAGCCCAAAAATAATTACATTTCATTGTTGTGATATATATATATTTTTTTATTTCACCTTTTTTAACCAGGTAGGCCAGTTGTGAGCAAGTTCTCATTTACAACTGCAACCTGGCCAAGATAAAGCAAAGCAGTGGGACAAAAACAACAACACAGAGTAACACATAAACAAACGTACAGTCAATAACACAAAATAAAAGAAAAATAGAAAAATCTATGTACAGTGTGAGCAAATGTAGAAGAGTAGGGAGGTAGGCAATAAATAGGCCATAGAGGCGAAAATAATTTGAATTTAGCATTAATACTGGAGTGATAGATGATGACGTGCAAGTAGAGATATTGGAATGCAAAAGAGCAAGAGGGTAAGTGATAATATGGGGATGAGGTAGTCGGGTGTGCTATTTACAGATTGGCTGTGTACAGGTACAGTGATCGGTAAGCTGCTCAGACAGCTGATGTTGGGGGGAAGGTTAGTGTTAGGACATAGACAACCCCACGATCCAGGATACACTTCCACACTCCATCCCCCAGGGGGCAACAACCGGGTCTAGGTGCTGAGCCAAGGCTTGATAAGCACATTAGGTGCTGCCAATTAAGATCATCAGTCAGTGTCCCAGCTTGTAAACTGTGAGGCTGCTGGTTCGCTTGGTGTTTTTTTTGTGTTTAAAAAACAACAACATTTGAGCAGATGCTCTTATCCAGAGCGACTTACAGCAGCAATTTTCACTTAGTTGGCTCAGGGATTCGAACCAGCAACCTTTTAGTTACTGGTCCGACACTCTTAACTGTCAGGCATGCCTGTTTGTAGTTTTCCTTTTTGTGCATATTTGTTCCCATCACCATCTGAACTTAATAATCCGCTTGGGCCCACTACCCAAAGGAGTCCAGACAGAGCTGGCCCTGGACCCTGAAGATAAGGCTTCTGTCTCCCTGGGTACATGTATATTCAACACCTAGGGACATATGCAGATTTCTCACATAAATGCACACATTGATTCAGGATCCAGACCAGTTAACTAGGCCTAAGACCTCTAGACATAACGAGTGCAGCAAAATCAGTAGGCTGGTTATGGGTTTCGTAACATTCATATACAGTATAATATGCTGAAAAGGTATCTTAACCCATCTGACAACCAGTAAGAATACTCCACACTACAGTGTGTGTGTGTGTGTGTGTGTGTGTGTGTGTGTGTGTGTGTGTGTGTGTGTGTGTGTGTGTGTGTGTGTGTGTGTGTGTGTGTGTGTGTGTGTGTGTGTGTGTGTGTGTGTGTGTGTGCGCTCGTGTATGCACATGCCTGTGTGTGTGTATGTTCATTTGTGATTGGTGTCTTCTCCCAGGGGTCTCTCTGTAATTATATCTCTGTGCTTGTTTTGTTCTCAGGAGACGCTAAAACAAACTTGTTCATATTTGTCATAGCATGAGTTCAGAGGGAGGATACAGTATTTTCATAATGCTCAAAGTGTCTCTATTATTAAACCAATAAAGAAGAAAGGGTATGATCCAGATTCTGGGTAGTGTTGTATAGCAGTCCCTCTGTCCGGAACTCAGGTTTATTGTATCCCCAGAAGACAGAGGGAGACCAACAGAAACTACACAACTTTGTCTTTTGTCCTTTTTCAAAATTAAAGCAACAGCTCACTAGACTGTGGCTACCACACAGCACTTTGTTATCAAAGCAGATAGAGCAGTTGATTTGGGCTGGCTGGGTGATGATATTCCACTGCTTCAGACAGCCTCTCTCCTTGCCCACTGGGGTCAGCTAATTAACATTCACTCTCATGCATTGTAAGTGAAAGGGGGAAAAAGATCATTAAAACTTTTACCATCAAAATAAGCATTGCTTTTTGACAGTTTCATGTGAATATGTTAGTTAGGTCTATGCTTTTTCTTTACAGAATGTGTGAGTCAGATAATCAGACCTCGTGGCTTTGCTAATCATGTCGTGAGGCTGTTAAGCAGATTCACTGTTTGGTGTGTGAGTGTTTATATGTATACAGTAGCAGCAGTGCATTGCTTTAATCTGGTGTCTCGCTGTGATTTTATCTCTGAGCTAACTTATCTTAGGTGTTCTCTGCGTAGAGGGGGTCCCTGCTGCACTAACCCCAAAAAGTCAGCTTCGCTGAGGCTCCCGCTGATGATGAAGGGAGGTCCAGATTCTACAGAATACCCCCTTCCTGTCTTTCTCTCTCCTCTTTCTCTCCTCCCACCTCCGGTGTCTTTCCTCCGTCAGCCTTACTCTCGCTCTCTCTCTCTCTCTCTTTCTCTTTCCATCTGTAAACTCTTCCATTTATCTGCCTTTGAAGCTGGGATTTATCTGCATGTACACAAAGTAAATCCCTTTTATTTAAAAAATGATAATTTTAGAGTGTACTGGATCAAACTAACAGTGTAAGTGTATGTCCCTGGGTGAAGGAGATAATTCATCATGCCTGAATCATTAGTCTTTTTTTCCTGAAGACTAGAAAGATCCCCGTCTATAAAACACGGGTTCATATAAGCAAGAAGACCATCATATGATCTGGGTGCATATTATATATACCTCACACGTGACTCATAATAAGATGAAGCAATTAGCCTATTTAAATGTCCATCTGACTCCAGAAAGATCATTCAAATATACAAGCAAGCATTAGGCAATAAGTTAACATTGACTAGCAATAATTGGTCTGAGAATTGTCTATATTAAAGGCAGATATTTAATTAACATTGTACAATGAATGGATTCGCATACAAGGCATAGCGCTTAAGTTACAAGTACTACAAAGCATACTTCTAGGCATATAGATTCTAAGGTTAACTTACAACACAAAGCACGAACAAAGAAGCTAGGACTAGAAGCTGAGAATTGATCATACAACCTTCCTCCATGGACTGGATAAAGGATAAGAGAGAGAATAAAGGCATTTCATTCCATTTATAACATCTGAAGGTGTAATCTTCAGAACCCAAAACCAAGAACCACTGACCAATCAAACCCATACCAAGTTTTCAGTGTAACTTGACCACCAAGGCCCAAACTCCAAAGGGTGTCACAGCATTTAAAGACTTGTGTGTGGGATGAGACCAATGGAAATAAGACAGGATTTCTGAGAAGACAATAACACCTCTTTGCACAGTAGAGTAATTCAGAGTCCACCCTGTACAGATACAAGTAACCACAGAGATAATGCATCCATATCAGCATCAGAGGTATCCTCATTGAACAACTTTCACATAGATACCAGACATGGATACTATAGTATTGTAATATATCACATTCAATAGTCAGGCCTCTGGATACTGTAACAGAGAGATGTATTTTGGCCCCTCAGAGGGGTAAGGGCTGACTAGTCCTCTGACATTGTCCTTTGTGCTTTCCTTGTGTTCCTGGACCTTTTGCCATGCAGCTCCAGGTGACAGAGAGCACATAAATGAGGGCCGTGGCTACACAGATACGCCCAATTTTTCAGTTTTTGATTTGTTAAAAAAGTTTGAAATATCCAATAAATGTCATTCCACATCATGATTGTGTCCCACTTGTTGTTGATTCTTCACAAAAAAATACAGTTTTATATCTTTATGTTTGAAGCCTGAATTGTGGCAAAAGGTCGCAAAGTTCAAGGGGGCCGAATAATTTCGCAAGGCACTGTATGTAGATCACAGTGAAGGATCATCAGAAAAGCACGTTTTCCTTTTCATCCAACACATTTCTGAACTCTGCCAACACTGGTGTACGTGGCCTGCTTAATCATGCTTTTTAATGGAAGATGGAAAACAAAACAATTTATCAGGTCTTTCCCTTGCTAGTGCTAAAGGTTGGGATGAAGCTGTTGTACCTGTTGTGTTTGATCGTCTGTCTCCCCCACTTTGATGTTTCCTCAACATCGTTGCAGACTGGAACCTGGCTCGGTAATACCACGGAGACACACGTGTGGAGTCAACCTGTCTGGACCCAGGCACAGGATATCACATATTAATTGGGAAGTCTGTGTTTAGAATGCTAATGGTTCTCCAGCTTTTAAACAGTGGAGTTAATATTCATGATGCCTCACTGGTGTTATGCAAGCTCTCTTTTCTTTTAGACAGTGTGTGCCAAAATACAGGCGGGCAATCTCATTGCCAAATACAAATGTACATTAAAACATCCCCAACAGGTTTGCTGCATTTTAAATGTGGACTGGCCTCCTGCCTCCTCCAATACAAAATGTCAACAGTTTGCTTGTGCTGGACACTGAAACAGACTGCAATGTTGGGAACACATAAATAACCTTGGTGTGTTATGACACAACCTTCTGAAAATAAGACCTTGTGTTGGGGAATAGAAATGTAGAGAATCATTAGTCTGAGAGCTTTTGTTAGGGACTATGTATCAGAGCCCAGTGTGTGGGATTTCTTTATTTTCTGGTGTCTCTGGATGGAGCTGGCATTAGACAGTCATAATATACAGATGGCTTGAAAGGCTGTGGGGATGCACATGCAAACACACATACACGCGCACACAAGCACGCATATCCATTGAACAGAGACAGATATGCAAGTTAAATATGTCAAGACAGTGCTGGGAGCCTTTGTCTTGGGTAATTAGCATTTCTTACATTACCTCTTTTTCTTCCTGTTTCTTTAATCTACAGATAAAATAAGAGCTTGGTAAACTCTGTTTGGCTCCAAGATACTGCTTCCTTCAGCCTTGTGCCAACTGAAGCTTTGCCTTGAGGTTTCACAAATGTTTGCCGCTCTGCCACCCGCATCTCCCCCAATAGCCACACATGAAGCAGCTGATTGCTTTAGCTGGTTTAGTTTCAATTGAACCAATCCACAGTAATAGAATGGCACATGCTCATTATGTTCGTGCCTCTCTCTGTGTGCAGCACAATTAAACCCAAATGAAGAGAAAGAACAGAATTCTTCAAAGTAAAGAAACCAAAAGCATGTTTCTGGTTTATTGCGCGTCAATTTGATAATCTTGAAAGTAATTCATAATAATTGCTCAATCAATTACGGCTCAGCCTGAGAATTCTGCTTGGGAGACGTTTTTTTTTTAGAACCAGTATGTGACCAACCTCCCATATGAAGGTCAACCTTTTCTTCTTCTTTCTCTCTCATGTACTCCTTGAGGATGAAAGGAGGAGGACTGTCTTTCATTCAGCAAGTCCTTTCTCATAACCCCCACGCTTCCAGCATTCAACCGCTCACAAGCATGGCACGCACACACACTCGCTTAAGTGTTTAATTAGTTGCTTTTGTATCACTTTAAGAAGCATCTGGATCCACAGAATGTGGGAGGATGATAATTGGAATGTGGCACTTAGCAGAGCCCGACCCTTTGGCTCTCATCAGCTCTGCAAGAGGAGGAAGGAAGAGGTAGAGAGGGGATGGCCAGTCAAAACAGGAGAATTCTTCCCCCCAAATGAGACTGACAGACAGCAAGAGAGAAAGCGAGGGAGCTCACTAAAGGCTCATTTGTTGGCATTCTAGTACACCTGTCAAGCATTTACAATTATCTGTCAATTAACTGTCAATTACCAGTCCTTGCTTGACCATCTGTCTATAAACGCAACATTTCCCCCTCCTTTAACACTGTTTGAGAGCAGGCACATCAGTGTGCCCTACTACATTAGCAACCTTCCACACTCCAGCAGTCAGAAAGGAAGCATCACATACTTTGTGACATGTAAGAGTATACGAACACAACCTTTTCTATGAATAGCACACCTACAGTAATAGGGACACATTTCCATTTGGCTTGCCTAGAAACAGCACACTACTTCAAAAGTACTTTTTAGCAGGGAGGATAACATGTTCTTTGTGAGATCTGTGCATTGAGCACCTGAGATGAGGGTTGGAAGATGTTACTGAGAGCCATTCTCACAAAAGAGTAGACTCATCAGACCATTATCTTCTACATTTCAATAAGGAATAGTGTTTTTGTCTGTAGACATATTGCACCATTTAGTGGTAGGTAGATGGTTTTGAGCAACTACAGAAGAAGGCAAACCGATGTATGTGAGGAGAGGATAACTTGAGCGTGTAAATCCTCTAATGTAAAACATACTTATTGTTCGGTAAAGAACATATACATAAGACTACAGCACCTTCTCTCTGTCTCTGGGAATGTCTCTGGACCTCAAAGTTCATCATCTTTTCATGGTTGCCTTGTGCATTGTCCACAGTGGGAAAAAAAGCCCCTTTAAACTGGGTCTTCTCTCCCAATTGGACTTCTCTTGCTCTAGTCGCTCCTCAGCAGGCATGATGGCTTAGATGGTGAGGCGGCTAACATGCGCCAGGGATGCTTCCACGGAGAAGGAAGGAAAGTTGAACGGCCAGGGTCAAAGCTGCCTTCTCGACAGCTAATTTGCCAAGCTTGTAGCTTGTGCTTGACAGATTGAATTATCAAGCTCTCACTGAAATCCCCCACAGTCTTCCCTCGTTGACTATTAATGACCGCTCAGCCTGCTGCAGGGTAGGGAGCAGCCCACAGTGCTGCTACCAACCACTGCAGTATTGGTTGAGGAGATCCCCCCCCCTCTATCGCTCTCTCTATCACTGTGCTGCATGTACAGCAATGCGTGAAGACCCTCCTGGAATGTTCATGACGTCTGGGGCTCAGTGGAAAATACTTTTGAAATAGAAGTGCTGAAATAGACATTCATATTGACTGCAATGGAAAGTTTTGAGCAAGGAAAGGAGCACAAACCCCACCATTTACAGGTACTGTATGTTTCATCTCAATAACACATCTCATGAGGAGAGCTGTAAATCTACAAGTTACCTTGTCCATTGTTTCTCATGCACTTTCAGCACTGGTGTTGAAATTGTGCCTCTGCCTCTGTCCATGGTGCTGAAAACGGCATCAGTATATTCATTTACCACCGGTACGTGTTTCTAGCTATCTATTTGAAAGGCTCATGCAATTTGAGAAAACTGGACTTTTTAATTGCCTAGATGTTGCTGACCCTAGAAATGTTGTTCTCCAACCACCCAACAAAACGAGAGCACAGTCCGCATTGAAGCAGAAAATGACAAACACAGGAACAGAACCCAGTTCCATCGTCTTCATCTGGTCGTCTTTTGTTCAGCTTATAATAAAGAATCACTTGTGTGAAATAGAGTTGATAGAATCGACTCATCTCCCGAGAGATTATTAGCTTTAACGCCCCACAATGTAATGTGCCGTTTCAGTGATCGCAAAGGTTGTACTAACCACTGACAGTAAATGTATTATCTGACGTAATTACATTGCTGTATTGCAGAGTAACGTTTTGCGTGTAAGAATTTGCATAGCTTTAGTACACCTTGTATTCCTCAATGGAAGTTGATTTCACCATCAATCCTTCTGCCCAAGGGAGGTCTCATTATCTTGCTTCCAGCTATCCTCAGATCCTTCGATGTGGGAGCATTTCCATTGTGCCGCAATTACTGCTTCCTCACTGTATTCAGTATAATTAATCTTCCAATGGATCTTCCAATAGAAATCATGTATACTGAGTATAATTGTGTAATCATAATGAATGAAAGCATGAAGACAACAACACTATGATGCTCTGTTTGTTTCGCCCATAGAAATAGAATGAGAGGTCAGTCAAATTACCATGGTCTGAGAGGCAATGTCCCTTCTAGGAATTATATTTATGTTCTACCATCCTCTCTGCTCTACATAATCACACAGATTTAGTGTTGCAGGCATCCAGACCTTGTGGTGTGACTGGGAGTGACTGGTCCTGGCAGTGCCATTGCAGCTGAGTGGTTGGTGCCTCTGGGCCTCCTGCTGGGGCCCTCCTCCCTGCTGACTTTCTGACAGTTTTGGCAGCCCTGGTATTACAGCACAATCACTATTCATTCACCATCTGAGTCTGAAAGACACACACACACATATATATATATTTGTACTGTATATATATATATATATATATATATATATATATAAACTCAGCAAAAAGTCCCTTTTTCAGGACCCTGTCTTTCAAAGATAATTCGTAAAAATCCAAATAACTTTACAGATCTTCATTGTAAAGGGTTTAAACACTGTTTCCCATGCTTGTTCAATTAACCATAACAATTAATGAAAATGCACCTGTGGAAGGGTCGTTAAGACACTAAGAGCTTACAGACGGTAGGCAATTAAGGTCACAGTTATGAAAACTTAGGATGCTAAAGAGGCCTTTCTACAGACTCTGAAAAAGAAAGATGCCCAGGGTCCCTGCTCATCTGCATGAACGTTCCTTAGGCATGCTGCAAGGTGGGCATGAGGACTGCAGATCTGGCCAGGGCAATAAATTGCAATATCCGTACCGTGAGATGCCTAAAACAGCGCTACAGGGAGACAGGACAGACAACTGATTGTCCTCGCAGTGGCAGACCACGTGTAACAACACCTGCACAGGATCGGTACATACGAACATCACACCTGCGGGACAGGTACAGGATGGCAGAACAACTGCCCGAGTTACACCAGGAACGCACAATCCCTCCATCAGTGCTCAGACTGTCTGCAATAGACTGACAGAGGCTGGACTGAGGGCTTGTAGACCTGTTGTAAGGCAGGTCCTCACCAGACATCACCGGCAGCAACTTCGCCTGTGGGCACAAACCCACTGTCGCTAGACCAGACAGGACTGGCAAGAAGTGCTCTTCACTGATGAGATGTGGTTTTGTCTCACCAGGGGTGATGGTCGGATTCGCGTTTATCGTCAAAGAAATGAGCGTCACACCGAGGCCTGTACTCTGGAGCGGGACCGATTTGGAGGTGGAGGGTTCGTCATGGTCTGGTGCGAGGTGTCACAGCATTATCGGACCGAGCTTGTTGTCATTGCAGGCAATCTCATTGCTGTGCATTACAGGGAAGACAGGGAAGACATTCTCCTCCCTCATGTGGTACGCTTCCTGCAGGCTCATCCTGAGATGACCCTCCAGCATGACAATGCCACCAGCCATACTGCTCGATCTGTGCATAATTTCCTGCAAGACAGGAATGTCAGTGTTCTGCCATGGCCAGCGAAGAGCCCGGATCTGAATCCCATTGAGCACGTCTGGGACCTGTTGGATCGGAGGGTGAAGGCTAGGGCTAGGGCCATTACCCCCAGAAATGTCAGGGAACTTGCAGGTGCCTTGTTGGAAGAGTTGGGTAACATCTCACAGCAAGAACTGGCAAATCTGGTGCAGTCTGTGAGGAGGAGATGCACTGCAGTACAACCTGTTGAGTGTAGGGGGCAGTAATTTGATGTTTGGATGAAAAACGTACCCAAATGAACCTGCCTATTTCTCAGGCCCAGAATCTAGAATATGCATATAATTGTCAGATTGGGATAGAAAACACTCTAACGTTTCCAAAACTGTCAAACTATTGTCTGTGAGTATAACAGAACTGATATTGCAGGAAAAAACCCAAGGAAAAAACAACTCGGAATTGCTGTTTTTCCTGAAAGCTCTCTGTTCCATAGCCTGCCTTCACTCCATTTAAAGGGATATCAACCAGATTCCTTTTCCTATGGCTTCCCCATGTTGTGACCAGTCTTTAGACATAGTTTCAGGCTTTCATTTTGAAAAATGAGCGAGAAAGATCATATCGCGTCATTGGATGGCTGGGTGCCAGCAGCGTTTTGCATGCGCAACAGTTTGGAGAAGACATTTTCTCTCTCTCTCTCTCCTATTGAAGAAGCTACAGTCCTGGTTGAAATATTAGCGATTATATATTGTAAAAACAACCTGAGGATTGATTATAAAAAACTTTGACATGTTTCTGTGGACATCACGAATACTATTTGGAATTTTCGTCTGCCCAGTCTTGACCGCTTGAACATAACGCGCCAACCAAATGGAGGTATTTTGGATATAAAAAATAATCTTTATGGAATAAAATTAACATTTATTGTGTAACTGGGAGTCTCGTGAGTGCAAGCATCCGAAGATCATCAAAGGTAAGCGATTCATTTTATTGCTTTTCTGACTTTCGTGACCAATCTATTTGGCTGCTAGCTGTTAGTAATGTTTTGTCTACTGAGAGAGATGTCCTTACATCACTTGGTATGCTTTCGCTGAAAATATTTTTTGAAATCTGACATGCCAGGTGGATTAACAACAAGCTACGCTGTGTTTTGCTATATTGCACTTGTGATTTCATAAAAAGTAGAATTGTTTTGTAATTTAATTTGAATTTGGTGCTCTGCAATTCAGCGGATGTTGTCGAACATTATCCCAGTAACGGGATGGGTGAATCAAAAAGTTAATACAGCTGGTGGCCACACCAGATACAGACTGTTGCTTTTGATTTTGACCCCCCCTTTGATCAGGGACACATTATTCCATTTATGTTAGTTACATGTCTATGGACCTTGTTCAGTTTATGTTTCAGTTGTTGCATCTTGTTATGTTCATACAAATATTTACACATGTTAGGTGTAACGGTTCTCTTGTTTCGAAGGAGAGGAGGACCAAAATGCAGTGTGGCTATTTAGATTAATGTTTAATGGGAAAAAACCAAGAACAGTACAAAAACAATAAACGTAACGAGAAAACCTAAACAGCCCATACTGGTGATAACTAACACAGAGACAGGAACAATCACCCACAAAACCCAACACCAAACAGGCTACCTAAATATGGTTCCTAATCAGAGACAATGACTAACACCTGCCTCTGATTGAGAACCATATCAGGCCAGACATAGAAATAGACAAACAAGACATCCAACATAGAATGCCCACTCATATCACACCCTGATCAAACAAAACATAGAAACATACAAAGCAAACTATGGTCAGGGTGTGACATTAGGTTTGCTGAAAATAAACACAGTTGACAGTGAGAGGGCGTTTCTATTTTTTCTTATATACAGTTGAAGTCGGAAGTTTACATAGATTGGAGTCATTGAAACTCGTTTTTCAACCACTCCACAAATTTCTTGCTAAGAAACTATAGTTTTGGCAAGTCAGTTAGAACATTTACTTGGTGCATGACACAAGTAATTATTCCAAAAATTATTTACAGACAGATTTTTTAACTTATAATTCACTGTATCACAATTCCAGTGGGTCAGAGGTTTACATACACTAAGTTGACTGTGCCTTTAAACAGCCTGGGCAATTCCAGAAAATAATGTCATGGCTTTAGAAGCTTCTGATAGGCTAATTGACATCATTTGAATCAATTGGAGGTGTACCTGTGGATGCATTTCAAGGCCTGCCTTCAAACTCTTTGACTCTTTGCTTGAAATCATGGGAAAATCTAAAGAAATCAACCAAGACTTCATAAAAACAATTGTAGACCCCCACAAGTCTGGTTCATCCTTGGGAGAAATTTCCAAACACCTGAAGGTACCATGTTCATCTGTACAAACAATAGCACTCAAGTATAAACACCATGGGACCACGCAGCCGTCATACCACTCAGGAAGGAGATGCGTTCTATCTCCTAGAGAAGACCGTACTTTTGTGCGAAAAGTGCAAATCAATCCCAGAACAGCAAAGGACCTTGTGAAGATGCTGGAGGAAACAGATGCAAAATTATCTACATCCACAGTAAAACGAGTCCTATATCGACAACCTGAAAGGCTTCTCAGCAAGGAAGAAACCACTGTTCCAAACCTGCCATAAAAAAGCCAGACTACGATTTCCAACTGCACATGGGGACAAAGATTGTACTTTTTGGAGAAATGTCCTCTGGTCTGATGAAACAAAAATAGAACTGTTTGGCCATAATGACCATCGTTATGTTTGGAGGATAAAGGGGGATGCTTGCAAGCCGAAGAACACCATTCCAACCTTAAAGCACGGGGTGTTACGGCAAATGAGTGAGGAGGTGTGGAGTCAGGCGCAGAGAGCAAAAAGCTGTGGGAAAAAACACGCTTTAATGTCCCGGAAAAATAACATGAACAAAAGTAGGAAAACAAATGATCAGATATATTAACGGACAGCGCGAATCCCAAAATACAAACAAAATACACTCAAACATAGAACAGACGAACAAGCCCGCACGAAACAGAAGCGGGCTGAACAAACTGTATATAACCCTACCCTAACAACCAAACAAGAAACAGGTGATACCAATCAGACAAAACCAAAGGAACACAGAACAACGGATCGGTGATAGCTAGTAGACCGGCGACGACGACCGCCGAGCGCCACCCGAACAAGAAGGGGAGTCACCTTCGGTAATATTCGTGACACGGGGTGACAGCATCATGTTGTGGGGGTGTTTTGCTACAGGAGGGATGGGTGCACTTCACAAAATAGATGGCATCATGAGCTTGGAAAATGATGTGGATATATTGAAGCAGCATCTCAAGACATCAGTCAGGAAGTTAAAGCTTGGTCGCAAATGGGTCTTCCAAATGGACAATGAACCCAATACTTCCAAAGTTGTGGCAAAATGGCTTCAGGACAACAAAGTCAAGGTATTGGAGTGGCCATCACAAAGCCCTGACCTCAATCCATAGGATATTTGTGGGCAGATCTGAAAATGCATGTGCGAGCAAGGAGGCCCGGACTCAGTTACACCAGCTCTGTCAGGAGGAATGGGCCAAAATTTACGCAACTTATTGTGGGAAGCTTGTGGAAGGTTACCCAAACTGTTTGACCCAAGTTAAACAATTTCAAGGTAATGCTACCAAATACTAATGGAGTGTATGTAAACTTCTGACCCACTGGGAATGTGATGAAAGAAATAAAATATTAAATAAACTATTTTCTCCACTACTATGCTGACATTTCACATTCTTAAAATAAAGTGGTGATCCTAACTGACCTAAGACAGGGAATTGTTACTCGGATTAAATGTCAGGAATTGTGAAAAACTGAGTTTAACTGTATTTGGCTAAGGTGCCTGTAAACAATTTTTGGATAATTACTTGTGTCATGCACAAAGTAGATTGCCAAAACTAGTTTGTTAACAAGAAAATTGTGGAGTGGTTGAAAAATTATTTTTAATGACTCCAACGTAAGTGTATGTAAACTTCATACCTCAAATGTATTTGTGAATCCAATATATAAATGATTAATTTGTAGACAAACTGGAATTAAAGCCAGACTACGTCAGACTTCGTAGAATATAAATCTCTTTCAAATTATGATATTCGGTTGCATTGACAACCAATCATATTTCAATATCACTAAATATCATTGCATTTGAAATCAACCAAATCCTGAAACGATAGGCCTATCGTTTCATCTATTATTTTGTTGAATTCTGGGTTGAATTGAAACAATAACTGTTGATGACTTTGTAAATGCCATATAGGCCTAAATAAAGTAGCATCATTGATATATTTGTGATAAAGTATGGTCATATATCATTTGCTTTGTTAAAACCTCTTAAGGATCCGCTCCTTTTTTAAATTCTTTGCCTAAAATGACATACCCTGTAGCTCAGGCCCTGATGCAAGGATATGGACATTCTTGATACTATTTGAAAGGAAACACTTTGAAGTTTGTGGAAATGAGAAAGGAATGTAGTAGAATAACACAATAGAGCTTATAAAAGATAATACAAAGAAACCACAGGCCATAAGGTATTATTCCAGCCCAGGTACAATTTAGATTTTGGCTACTTTTCATGTTCAGAATTGTGCAGTCTCCTCAAACAATAGCATGGTATTCTTTCACTGTAAAAGCTACTGTAAATTGGACAGTGCAGTTAGATTAAAAATAATTTAAGCTTTCTGCCAATATCAGATATGTCTATGTTTACATTTACATTTACATTTAAGTCATTTAGCAGACGCTCTTATCCAGAGCGACTTACAAATTGGTGAATTCACCTTCTGACATCCAGTGGAACAGCCACTTTACAATAGTGCATCTAAATCATCATCATATGTCCTAGGAAATGTTCTTGTTACTTACAACCTCATGCTAATCGTATTAGCCTACGTTAGCTCAACCTTTGGAATGACTTTGATAACAACAGTGAATTCATTTTGTTTTTTTAAGCAGAGATCGCACAACAATCATCTTCACAATAGCATGTTGGTAATAGTCAGCAACAAATATCATAGCTTAGCAATTCTGGGCTTGGTTAGAACTCTGGATGGGAGTAGATGGATAAATTATCCAGTAGGAGGTGTTGCCCAGTCTATTGTTTTTTTTTCTAATAGTGGATATAACGTTGAAGGTCAGCTGTTGTTTTAAAGGTACGAATTCAAGATATTTTATAAAAGTTTTGTCTATGTTGAAATTTGGTTACTACGATACCATAACCATGTGGTGGAAATGTTGGTAACACTTTATTTGGATAGTCCATCTGTAGATGCTCTACAGACTATCTACTAACTCTGGCTCTAACCCTTAATCCTTATCCTAACCCTAAACATAACTCTTTATATGCATCCTGTTTGTGTGTGCATGCACACTTGTGTGGGTGCACTGAGTTTGTTGTGTGTGTGTGTTCTCTTAAAATGCCAAACCTGGCTGACAAACTTTCAGATAAGATGTGAAAGCTCATGCACCAGTCAGTAAGCATAAAGTGCCCTCCAGATAAATGTGTAGAAGGGAGAACTATCCCATTCCAACTATCTGTCGGGCATGTGTGTCTGTGTGTGGGGACTAATGTCAGATAAGACCTTCCTTCTGATAAAGGCTCCTGACCCTCTGGACATCTGACCCTTTGGGCCTCCGTAAGACGTATGCTGGTCTGGCAGATACAGACCCTCCACTCAGACCTCTTCTCCTCCCCCTCTCCACTCCCCCTTTCGAGTCCTCCTCTTCTCACCTCCCCCCAGTCCCACAGACTGACCCAGAGGTGACAAGGAATCGCTGTCTAGTAAATGATCAATAAAACAACGCTTTACTCATCTCACTCTCAGCCTCTGTCCCTTATTGAAACACCCACCTGAGTCAACATGGGATCACAATGGAAACGCCCCTGTGCAAACTCTCTAGGAGACACACTATGATACCAAATATGATGCAAAAGTCTGCATTATTAGTCATCTGTGGAATTCAGAATGTAAGGTCTCATACTGTGCAGGAGGCCTAACACCAAGTTAAATGTCTCAAAAGTGTAATCCTCTATACTCTGTCACCTTGAACTTGAATGTCGTTGGGTTTCATGTCACTGAATTTTATCTGGCTAGATTTTAATTCCCCACACTATCCCGTAAATCCCCCTCCCCCCAAACGTATTTCAAAACTAGGACATGAGCACAAGCCCCTTTCATATGCAGACAGTTCCCAGACCTCACTACTGTACTTGGTCCCAAAGGGGCTTATTATCGGTGACACCAGCCTCCACAGCTCAGCACAAGCCTCTGTAAAAAGGATCTGCAGTCAAAGAACCAGCCAGTCACCATGCCATGCCATGTCATAGAAGGTTACACAATCCTCACTTGTTGAGAAGTTATTTTGTTTTTGCAAGGATGGTTCTCAAAACAGCAACTGCAGAGGAAAATAACTTAGACAAAAATAATTGACACCTGATTTTTCCTTGACATCCTCACTTCATGAAATCGATAGTGGGTTGTTTAAAATCTTTTGTACACGAATTAATGATGTTGAAATTCACGTTGATTTCCACATTTTTTTGATTGCTGTAATTATGTTGCTTCTTCCCCTCTTGCCATGCAATTAGCTTTGGAATTACAAAAGGCGGCATTGTGTCAGACAGCCATCAATTACTTTAGATAATTGTGTACAGTTGCTGAGATAGTCATTAGTTTGACAGACTAGTCTTTTCTCAACAGGCAGATGTTGACTCCAGATTTCCGTCTGTTTTATTGTCTGAAAGTGAAAACGTTCAAAAGGAAAGGAGATCTAGATCTCAGAGTCAATTAACTAACATAAAGATAATGACAATATAATAGTGATTATGATGATTGTAATTAGCTCAGGTGATGAAACAAAGGACTTTGGAGGTCAGATTCCAAGTGATGGAGGGGGTGTAGCATGTAATGGGAAACTTACACATTGTTTGAAAGAATAAACACGTGTCTATGAAAACATAATATGGTTTTGTTATGTGTATTACAGAAGCAAATCATTCCTAGTAAAAATGCAATTTTATTAGAACAAAATTAGAAAACATGAACACAATAAGCAATACAAGTTCAATACATACAAACTACAAGACTAAAACAATGTCTGACAACAATAATTCAACATAACATGTGGATGGGGGCTCTGCCTGGAATGACACCATGGTATAACTGTTATAACAGCCAGAGAAGTGATGGTGGGTCTAGAATCCCAGGAGAGATCAAGGCCATGGGTTCAGCAGCAGATATAATGGAATGAGAATATACAGTATTTCTTATCCTTTGACAGCTGGAGAGCACCACCCTTAATAGCCCCATGAGCTGAAGACAGTTTTTTCATGTTGAAAATTAGACATCTCATGCACTGCAGCTTACGTGACATGTCATGAGTGAGACATGATGGGGCAGACCAACAAGACTTAATAAAGAGACATGCTTGGCAGACTGTATGAAAGCCTTTGTTTTCCCAATGGCTAGAAATGTATAGACAATCTGGCAATTTACTGGTTGTTATTTTAGTGGGTAAACTAAACAAAAGATGACAACCAATTGTAGCAAATAGCTCACTTAAGTGCAGTAATCTTTTTTTGAGAGAATGAATAGGATTTGAATGTGCCCAAGCAGAGTTTGTATGTGCTGCGAAGATAGTTTGCACTTTTATCTTTCTTGCTTTCTCTTTTCATTAAAGAAAGCTGACGGGAAGAAAACGACAGTTAAAGAAAAACACATACACAAGCACAGGCTGGCTAATTAGAATGGTATCCATGGCAACTTGCTTTGACTCTTCTTTGCAAAAATAGCTTAGACAGAAAATTCAACATGCGAAGTGAAACATTTCTCAGCATGCTTAATGCATGAGTCTATTTTTCTCAGTAACCACCAACATCTTCTTGATGGTGATATAACAACGTGTGCAAAATAACACCAAATAATATTCCATTCAGTGCAGAAAATTGAGAATCCATGAGGGGAGCAGAACATTTTATTTGGCTCAGTTTGTTTAACTTATACACAGAGAAATAATATGAATACTCACTTTATTAATCTACTGATCTTAGTTTATCTGAGTTTATGGGTAATTGTGAATGTGGTTGGAAACATCAATCAAAAAGTAAGTCAACACATTTAATTGAATTGCATGTAACCTTGCATCCATATACTCCTTGCTAGGGGAATGAACATGATTGAGCTGCAGATGGTGATAAGTTCTGAAATGGCAGTTTGCTTCGAGGAAAGGATGGAATCTGGATAGACAGGCCATGGACATGACACGCCGAGCACATATGGATGAGAAAAGTAAAGTTCAAACACTTCAGGTGCCATTTCTCCACAGTGATTATCACCTGCTGCACATTCTGATGGTGGAGACAGATAGACTGGCAGCCATTCTTATGTGTTTACTGACAATATTGCTTTTAAGACTGCCTGTCCTTCAAGGCCTTAGAGGATGGCTGTGACATTTGGAGGGAAATTTTCTGAAAGGTGTAGTCTTTATTGTGATGTCAATTGAAAGTGACAACAACAGCATATTCAATGTGGCCTGTGGGAGAGGCAGGCAGCATTTTACCCTGCAGTATTTCACCAGGAGCTGTCTTGTTGAAATGTAATGGTTTTCTGAAAGCAGCTCTGCTTTTTGGAAGAATATGTTGGGAAAAAACTTCTTCATTCTGTAACCCTTTACAAAAGCCCTACTATAATCGGTATGATTTAGAATTCTGCAGGACAAATCCAGAAGGAATCCGGTTGGAATGTTGTTTTTTTACGGGCCTCTGTATTTTAAATAAATATGTACTTGCTACGATTGTGATATGTTGTTGTCTCTCCTAGCTATCATAAGATGAAGGCACTAATTGCAAGTTGCTCTGGATAAGAGGGTCTACTAAATAACTCAAATGTAAAGTCACCTTTCGCAGCTTTGGTTTCACACTTTCCTTCCGGCTTCTTGAATGTGTCCCTTGTCACTTTACTGCTAGTATTCTCTCATACAATCCTTTTATAATACACTTACAGTGAATGCATTGTTCACTTTGGGGAAAAATATCAGTGATTGGACAGGGCCAAACCAGTATTTGGGACCTGATATAATTGGATAGGAAGGTGGTCTACTTCTCCTTGAAACCTTACCAGGGACAGTAGACAGTGAGATTATTTTTTATTTCTCAGAGGCTGAAATTAAATCCTAACATGAATAAATGTGTGTACACTGTGTGTGTGTGCTGAACTCAGTCAGTTGGTATACCTGAGATTTCAAATTTCCAGGTTGAACCTGAACTCAGAATAACAAACAGTCCCTAACAGAGGGATATTCTAACCGCACCTGATGCAACCTTCTCAACTCCAATCCGACGCCCTTTGTTTTTCTACCCTTAGTGGGGGTTAAATTAATCTCACCTGGGGCTTTACAATAGGGCAGGCAGAGTAAGGCCTGGCTGGTCAAGCCCCATTGACTGTTTCTTTCTACTGGCCGCCTGGGCTAATTTCACCCTCCAGCGAGCAGAGGAGCCAGACCCTTTAGCCTGGCCAAGGATTGACACGGCTCCCCAAGGGTAATGGAGAAGGAGCAGGGGCCTCGGTGCTGATAACATGGACAACTTGGTGAGAGTCTGGCCCATGGAAGAGGATGGACATTACTGCCATGCAGCGCTCCCTATCTTTTCCATTGGTTGTAAAGGGAGGGAACTGTAGGTATACTGTAGGTATAAGCACAGGGAATGTATGCTGATTGAATTTCTAATCTGCTGACGTGTGTGCACGTGTGTGTGTACGAGAGTGATTGCATGTGTGTGCGCGTGAGCGAGAGAGTGTGTGCATGTGTCTGTGCATGCAAGAGGTTGTGTGTGTATGTACGTGTGCGTGTGTGTGTGTGTGTGTGTGTGTGTGGGGGGGTGACCATATATGATTTGGTCTGACAAGCTGCCATATAGCCAGGAAGTGTAAGTGGTGTCGCATCCATAGCAAATCATTTTCACATAGTTGATGAGCAGCTTTGATGACTTGTGAAGATAAATAACCAATACTATTCCAACTGCTTTATCTTTCCTTCTCTCTGCATTTACCTCTGTCTGCTTCCCAAGGAATGTGCTTTACATTATCCCTTGTACAATTCTACAATTCTGTGAACAGTGATTCCACAATTTTGTTTGCATTGAATCTGAAGAATAGCATGTAGGTACAGTGCATTCGGCAATAATTCACACCCTTTCCCCTTTTCCATGTTGTTACGTTACAGCCTCATTAAAACATGTATTACACACAATATCCCATAATGACAAAGCAAAAACAGGTTTTTAGAAATGTTCTGCAAATGTACAGTATTATTATTATTTTTAAATACCATACTTACCCAGCTTTTCAGACCTTTTGCTATGAGACTCGAAATTGAGCTCAGGTGCTCCTGTTTTCATTGATCATCCCTGACATGTTTCTGCAACTTAATTGGAGTCCACCTGTCATAAATTTAATTGATTGGACATGATTTGGAAAGGCACACACCTGTCTATATAAGGTTCCACAGTTGACAGTGCATGTCCGAGCAAAAACCAAGCCATGAGGTCAAAGGAATTGCCCGGAGAGCTCTGAGACAGGATTGTGTCGAGGCACAGATCTGGGGAAGGGTACCAAAACATTTCTGCAGCATTGAAGGTCCCCAAGAACACAGCGGCCTCCATCAATCCTAAATGGAAAACGTTTGGAACCGCCAAGACCTCCCAGAGCTGGCCGCCTGTCAAAGAGGTGACCAAGAACACAATGGTCAGAGTTCCTCTGTCGAGATGGGAGAACCTTCCAGAAGGACAACCATCTCTGCAGCACGACACCAATCAGGTATTTAGGGTAGAGTGGCCAGATGGAAGCCACTCCTCAGTAAAAGGCCATCTAAAGGACTCTCAGACCATGAGAAACAAGATTATCTGATCTGGTGAAACCAAGATTGAACTCTTTGGCCTGAATGCCAAGCGTCACGTATGGAGGAAACCTGGCACCATCCCTACAGTGAAGCATGGTGGTTTCAGCATCATGCTGTGGGGATGTTTGCCAGTGACAGGGACAGAGAGACTAGTACAATTAGACCCAACCAAATCATGAGAAAACAAAAACATAATTACTTGACACATTGGAAAGAATTAACAAAAAAAACAGAGCAAACTGGAATGCTATTTGGCCCTACACAGAGAGTACACAGCGGCAGAATACCTGACCACTGTGACTGACCCAAAATTAAGGAAAGCTTTGACTATGTACAGACTCAGTGAGCATAGCCTTGCTATTGAGAAAGGCCGCCGTAGGCAGACATGGCTCTCGAGAAGACAGGCTATGTGCTCACTGCCCACAAAATGAGGTGGAAACTGAGCTGCACTTCCTAACCTCCTGCCCAATGTATGACCATATTAGAGAGACATATTTCCCTCAGATTACACAGATCCACAAAGAATTCGAAAACAAATCCAATTTTGAAAAACTCCCATATCTACTGGGTGAAATTCCACAGTGTGCCATCACAGCAGCAAGATTTGTGACCTGTTGCCACGAGAAAAGGGCAACCAGTGAAGAACACACACCATTGTAAACACAACCCATATCTATGCTTATTTATTTTATCTTGTGTTCTTTACCATTTGTACATTGTTAAAACACTATATATATATATAATATGAAATTTGTAATGTCTTTATTGTTTTGAAACTTCTGTATGTGTTGTTTACTGTTAATTTTTATTGTTTATTTCACTTTATATATTCACTTTATATATTATTCACCTCACTTGCTTTGGCAATGTTAACACATGTTTCCCATGCCAATAAAGCCCTTGAATTGAATTGACTAGTCAGGATCAAGGGAAAAGTGAATGGAGCAAAGTACAGAGAGATACTTGATGAGAACCTGCTCCATAGCGCTCAGGACCTCACACTGGTGTGAAGGTTCACCTTCCTACAACACAACAACCTTAAGCACACAGCCAAGACAATGCAGGAGTGGCTTCAGGACAAGTTTCTGAATGTCCTTGAGAGGCCCAGCTAGAGCCCAGACTTAAACCCTACTCAAACATCTTTGGAGAGACCTGAAAATAGCTGTGCATCGACACTCCCCATCCAACCTGACAGCGCTTGAGAGGATCTGCAGAAAAGAATGGGAGAAACTCCCCAAATACAGGTGTGCCAAGTTTGTAGTGTCATACCCAAGAAGACTTGAGGCTGTAATCTCTGCCAAAGTTGCTTCAACAAAGTACTGAGTAAAGGGTCTGAATACTTACGTAAATGTAATATTTCAGTAATTTAATCAATTTTAGAATAAGGCTGTAAGGTAACAAAATGTGGAAAAGTCAAAGGTTCTGAACACTGTAAATGTGTTCTTTTCACTTCTCTGACAAACATGATACACGAGTCATGACATGATGTATGATAACCAGTCTGTGAATGCATACTGAACACCAGATAAAGGTTGTCTTTAGAGCTAGCATTAAGCTAAGGGGAGCATCCTCCTGCCATGTAATTAAGAAGCTAATACGTAACCCATCCTCAGTGAGCCAAATGGAGATTGATGTATGAGCTGCTCTACTGTATTTTCCTCTGATGGACTAATATGTTCACAAAGTTTTAGTAAGCAATGTCACAAAAGCTTTTAGCGCATCGACCAGTCCGTGGTTTTCAGAGTAAATTGGAAATATATCATGTTCATCACCCGGCTATTGTAATTCATTGTGGCAGAGGCTTTACAAGCATTTCATATTTATAAATAACACAATTAAGGATAACCTTGGGAGAGCTTGGTGTGTTATATATGACACGGCTCTGAGGTAATTACACATTGATTGAGGCTGCTGACAGACAACAGGGAGAGGAGAGGCCAGCCCTACTCTCATACAACACCATTACCATGAGTGTTATGTGGTGCTGCTAACCTCCGAGTGGTGTGTAATGACACCTAAGCGTGAAGGGAAAGTTGGAAATGTGTACAGGGGCGACCATTGAAGATTACACATGGAAATTGATATTTCATGTTGAATAATGGATGTGTCATGACAAGACAATGATGCCGAAAAAATATAGTAATGAGCTGACATCAGGATTAAACGGGAGACTGATGGTTGATACATCGCTCCTGGCTTGGCCAAACTAATGTCCGTCACAGACAGGCGCATAACTAAAACATGGCCTGCTTTATCCTTCCTATCACTATCTATTTACAGCAACTGACCGAGTTAGCTTGTTCAGTGCATATTGACCTGTTTAGTTGGTGATGACCAGTAGCCTGAGTCACATAATGACAAACCAATGTCCAAATATACACTGTAAAACACAGTCACAGTAAACCAAATGTTTTACAGCTGATCTATTCCAATGGCATTTTAATCTAAAGTCATCTGCTTCCAATTTGCCCTGAGATGAAGTCCACTCTAGGCATCCAAATAATGACCATGATGCATTGAGGCAGTTCAGGGTGGAAGGTCATGCCCCTGCGTCGAGCGACGTCACGTTGATTCTCCCTGCACAAACACTTTTCCTTGCAAAACGACATTGTTGCTCACGGCTGAATGACCCACTGTCTCTCCTCTCTACTTCTCTCCCTCCAGCTTGGAAAAAACTACATTGGACTGCAAATCTGTTACAAGGCAAGTAATCGATTCCGAAATGGAATTAATGAACAGCAACCTGAAGATGACAGTACAGTGGCAACTGGGGAAGAATTATGTTGGACATTTGGTACTTGTGGCCATTAGGTTATAGATAGTGTGTCTCTCCATGACAAAATAAGAATATGAGCAGTTAGGCCTTCATTAAAAAACAACCTTTCATCAGACAGCCCATCTTAAGTGGTTACACCCACATTTAATGCAACTTTTCACATTTAATGTTGTGAAAATCCACTTCTGCCTATTATTTTAATGAATTTGGTGTCACCCTTTTTTTGATGAGTCACGGCTATAATAATGAATCAAATTGTTTATTTAATCCTATACATAACCACGTTAAACCATCTTTGTGGATCAGTAAAGATCAAATGTCATTGTTAATATTTTCCCCCAAACTGTCTCTATATTTCATCTTCACACAGTGGTCACTAGTGTGTGTGTGTATGTCAAATTAAATTGACAGACAGAGACAAATCATGTTTGTAAGCCCAGAGGCTCCACCAGTACACTTGCCACTAAATTCAATGTGACAGGTATTGAAGGCAAATAACTCTCTAAATCCTTTGACACTGTGAGGGAAGTTGTGTGACAATCATTGGATGCATTGACAGCAGAGAAATAGAATATGAAGTTGAGGAAAACAGAGTAGGAAATTGAATATGGAGTTGAGAAACACAGTTCACAAGTGGACACTGCTGTTTTGGAAAACGCTCCAATTCAAACGCTAAATCAATTCCTTATTAATTCAGTTGAATTAACCTTTATGTGATTATAATGATGACATAACACATGTGAGTTAGTATTTAGAATTTTGTGGTCGCACATTGACATTAGTGGTTGCAAGTACAATTCACAAATGTGTAATTGAATTTTGCAAGCTTGTATGATGATGTGTGAAAGATTTAACAACGGTCGCAAACTTACATTCAATAAGATTTGCGAGTGAATCAAAAATAAATTTGCAGATTTGAAATCTGTGCACGCTCAGAGTTCTGTCACTGTTGTCACGTTACCAAGAGATTCGTAAACTTGTAAAACGTTTTGTAAATTTGCAGAGATATTTGCAAGTGAAAATGTAATTTGCGGTCTGGGGGTAGGACCTTTTACTAGGCAATCAGTTCCCTCTGCCAAAACCACAATCGCCTAACCATTGGCTGGATTGTTCCAGCGTTTAAATCTCAGGAAGTAGCTCCCAACATGAGCAAGAGAGGATGAAGTAAATTCAACAAAAAGGATCTACTTGAAAGTAATCGTCTCTTTTATCTGTGTTTATGATTTTTTTGTGTGTGTGTTAAAAGGCATGATAGTCGTTTGCTTATCATGTTAAACATAATAGTACATACATTTCAGACGAACTACAGGCCAGCCATTTCATTGACAGCCTATTGCGTTAGCTAGATGACATTCATTCTAGCTTTACTCTCAACTGGATAGCTTTATCATGCAGCTTTAGATGCGAGGGGGAAATGAATACATTTGCTAGTTAACCATCTGATTGATGAAGTTAATTATAAATGCCATTAGGTAGTTAGATAGCTAAATTGAAACTGCTGGGGAAAGGCTAGCTAGCCAACTAACAAGCTAGCTAATTAATTAACTATCTAGCGAACTAACTAGCTAACTCTCACCACCATCGCTGCAGTGTAGCTAATGTTAGCTAGGTTTGAGAAAATAAAATTATATACTGTAGATTTGAAGCAATATTTTAAAGACTTGTTACTGACTTTTGAACACTTGTCAAACTACTTCACTCTGTTTATTGATGAATGGGTGACTGAAAAAGTTCGCAAGAAAAATGCCCCTCCCATTTTCACTGCAAGTAGACTATTAGGCTGGTTGGGTATCATTTGACGGATGTGTACATTTGCAGTGTTTAGTTCGGCAAGTTATGAACGACCAGGATGATTTGTAATCATGTTTTCATTGTTATTGCATTTCAGGTGAAGAGGGAGTAAGATCACTAGAAAGCAGCATGCTGCCAAACCACCAAAAGGAAAGGGGGATATCTAGTCAGTTGTATAACCGTATGCATTCAACTGAAATGTGTCTTCCGCATTTAACCCAACCCCTCTGAATCAGAGAGGTGCGGGGGGCTGCCATAATCGACATCCAGACCCTAGAGATATTATAGTCAATGCTTATGAACTGGATATTGTAACATATTGGCAATTTATATCAATGACATGAACAAAATGGTTGGATTGTTCAGCAGCGTGCAGTAAATGCTAACATGGCTTTGGTGGTGAAACGTACATTATGATGTATTTCTCCCTTTCAGGCCACTGCATACTGTGACAAGGGCCTGGAGGGTGGCACACATCTTGTCACTGACTTTTGAACACTTGAAAAACTACTGTACGTTTCACAAACTGTTTATTGATTAATTGGTGACTGAAAAATTTAGAAAGAAAAAGGTAAAAGCAAAACTTAAGAATATGTAAAACTGTTTGCAAAATGGATGGCACTTTAAATGTAGTCGGGGTTCTCATCAACTTGAACCAGCACTGAAATTTGAACAGTGAGGTTAATTTCTTCCCCCGCTCTGCTCTTTTCTTCAGGTTGAAGTACATCGCTTACACCCAGACAGATCTGAAGAACTTGGGAACCTCACCAGGAAAATCATCTTGTTCTTGGAGTTTATTCACAAGGTTAGATAGAAATAGATCCACACATGTTATTCTCTATCATGCAGAATTGTCGCTAAACTTGTAACTTGGGAAGCTCATTCAATAATACAGACATGGGTGATTTCTGTCCCAGGGGACTGAACTGTATGCAGGTTTTTGTTCAATTTAGACCACAATTAGTTGAGGTGTTAGTGAAGTTCTGGAACAAAAATGCTGCCACCACTATGCTTCACCATAGCGATGGTGCCAGGTTTCCTCCAGATGTGACGCTTGGAATTTAGTCCAAAGAGTTCAAACTCCAAGCAGGCTGTCATGTGCCTTTTACTGAGGAGGGGCTTCTGTCTGGCCACTCTACCATAAAGGCCTGTTTGGTGTAGTGCTGCAGAGATGGTTGTCCTTCTGGAAGGTTCTCCCATCTCCACAGAGGATCTCTGTAGCTCTCTGTCATCTCCCTGACCAAGGCCCTTCTCCCCCGTTTGCTCAGTTTGGCTGGGCGGCCAGCTCTAGGAAGAGTCTCGGGGGGGGTTCCAAACTTCTTCCATTTAAGAATGATGGTGGCCTTCATCATGGAGGACCTTCAACGCTGCAGACATTTGTTGGTACCTTTCCCCAGATCTGTGCCCTGAAACAATCCTGTCTCAGAGCTCTATGGACAATTCCTTCAATATCATGGCTTGGTTTTTGCTCTGACATGCACTGTCAACTGTGGGACCTTATATAGGCAAGTTTGTGCCTTTCCAAATCATGTCCAATCAATTGCATTTACCACAGGTGGACTGAGTTGGAGAAACATCTCAAGGATGATCAATGGATCCGGATGCACCTGAGCTCAATTTCGAGTCAAGTAGCAACGGGACTGAATACTTGTGTAAATAAAGGTATTTCTGTTTTTATTTGTCTCTTTTTTTTTTGCTAAAATGTATAAAAACCTATTTTTACTTTGTCATGAGGTATTGTATGTAGATTGAGGAAAACAATGTATTTAATCAATTTTAGAATAAGGCTGTAACATAACATGTGGAAAAGGTCAAGGGGTCTGAATAGTTTCAAAATGCACTGTAGATAGTTAACTTCTTGAAACTCCCCATCCCGGATCCGGGATAGTGACTAAAGCCTCAGGCTCATTAGCATAACGCAACGTTAACGATTTCTGAAAATCGCAAATAAAATGAAAATAATGCGCCTACTCTCAAGCTTAGCCTTTTCTTAACAACACTGTCATCTCAGATTTTCAAAATATGCTTTTGAACCATAGCAATTCACTAATTTGTGTAAGAGTATGCTAAGCTAGCTTAGCATTTTGAGTAGCATTTAGCACGCAACATTTTCACAAAAACCAGATAACCAAATAAATAAAATCATTTACCTTTGAAGAGCTTCGGATGTTTTCAATGAGGAGACTCTCATTTACATACCAAATGCGCAGTTTTTCCTGAAAGCGTCTGTGTGTAGGAGAAATCGTTACGTTTTGTACATCACATTTGGCTACCGAAACGAACCGAAAATTCAGTCACCTACAACGTCAAACTTTTTCCGAATTAACTCCATAATATCGACCGAAACATGGCAAACGTTGTTTGGAATCAATCCTCAAGGTGTTTTTTCACATATCTCTTCATTGATATATCGTTCGTGGAAGCCTGCATTCTCCTCTGAATTCTGTGGAAAAATACTTGCAGCTGACTTTTGCGCACCAATTTCGGCGCAGGACACCGGGCGGACACCTGGTAAATGTGGTCTCTTATGGTCAATCTTCCAATGATGTGCCTACAAATACGTCACAATGCTGCAGACACCTTGGGGAAACGACAGAAAGGGCAGACTTACTCCTCTCGCATTCACAGCCATATAAGGAGACAATGGAAAACAGAGCCTCAAAAATCCTGCTCATTTCCTGGATGCCGTCTCATCTTGGTTTTGCCTGAAGCTCACGTTCTAGGGCACGCACAGAAAATATCTTTGCAGTTCTGGACACGTCAGAGTGTTTTCTTTCGAAAGCTACCAATTATATGCATAGTCGAGCATCTTTTTGTGACAAAATATTGCGCTTAAAACGGGCACGTCTTTTTATCCAAAAATGATATAGCGCCCCCAGAGTTTCAACAGGTTAATACTCCACACATATGCAGAGTGATGAAGTCCTATACACCTGTCTACTCCTGAAGTAACTTCCTGTCAGAGACTGATTAGAGGGTTTTGCCAGAGGCCCTGGGCCAATGGGAGGTGAGGGCTTAGGGGTCAAAGAGAGTGAGAATGACGTTACAGACATGAAGGTACAACTTGAAACACAAAGGCGACCTTCAAACTGAAATGCATGAAGCACATGTCCAACACCGCTGTTTGGTGGAGGAAAACACATGTTAAATTGTATAGTCTATGCAACTTTTCGGACGAGTCTGCTGTGCCATGGAACTGTAGAGCAGAACATCAATAAACCTGCCACCCTGTTGTCAGCTATCGACAGTTCCCTTCATATGACAAGGGTTGTAAAGCATTTGCCGGTAGATTGTTGACGTGATTCATGATGGTGACTGATAGCTTGCTAGCTGAGATTTTGACAGATGATGTTGACATGTCCAATCAAAGATACTGTAGATGTAACGTGATTTGACGTCATTTTATGCGGCCAACAACCTTGAACCTTCTTGGATTGGCACTTCTGACATTTTATAGCAGCACCCAAGGGGCTTGCATTTTCGAGCTCTCCCCTTAGATTTTGCAGTGACATAGTGTCCCCATGAGTGACTGAACACTGAGCCAATCATGGCATAACTAGAGGCCATTACCAAACCCTCTATTTTCTGCTGGATGCCCCACTACCATAGAAAGCACTGAGCTAGGCTAAAACTCCAGCATTTTGAAGCTGCCTTACTCAAGAAAGCAAAAAAGAAACCATGTTTGTATGCAGGTTTATTGACTCAGTTATTACTTTTTATTTTTTATTTTTTTTACATTGATTGCAAACTGATAAGTGACACGTATTAATGCCAAAATAACATGCAAAACAGGCAAAAAGCCAAACAGGTGGGGCTCTGCCCAACCTGCCCTGAATGACAGGTCGCCACTGTGCCTGTCCAAACGCAGCCAGGGACAAGTGAATATAAATATTGTGTTCATAGCAGTTTCTATGAATTTGAGTTGTTACACACACTACATGTTAAATGGCTACAAGACAGAGATAAGAAGAATCTTGCTGTAATCAAAGGGAAGGTACTACTGAAGGCCCCAGTATTCAGGCATGCAGCTTGAAGCAGATGTGTGCCTCCCTCCAGGCCCTTGTCACAGCATGCAGTGACCTGATCGGGAGATGACAATAAAAACATGTACATTTCACCACAAAAGCCGTTTTAACATTTACTGTACATTGCTGAACAATCCAACCATTTTGTTAGTGTCATTGATCTAAATGGCCTATTCAAAAAAAAAAACATGGACTATAATACCTCTAGGGTCTTGTGGTGGTTTGGCAGCATGCTGCTTTCTAGTGATCTTACTCCCTCTTCACCTGAAATGCAATAACATCAAAACCATGAATAGTCCTAGTCAGTCAATAACTAGTCTAATTAAACACATAAGCTAGCCAGTTGATAGTAAAGCTAGGATGATAGATGGCTAATGCAATAGTGGCTGTCAATGCAATGGCTGGTCTGGAGTTTGTCTGACATGTACCATTATATTTAATATGATAAGCAAACTACTGTCATGACTTTTCACAAAAAAAGATTTAACTGTGTTCATCAAAGAGATGATTACTTTCAAGTAGATCCTTTTTATTTCATTTACCTCATCCTCGTATTGGGAGCTTCTTCCTGAGATTTGATTGCTGGAACTGTCACGCCCTGGCCATAGAGAGCCCTCGGTTCTCTATGGTGTTTAGGTCAGAGAGTGACTAGGGGGGTGTTCTTGTCATTTATTTTCTATGTGGCTGGTTTGTATGGTTCCCAATTAGAGGCAGCTGGTAATCGGGGGGGGAGCAGGAAAAGGGGCTGAGCTGCACCCAAGGAAAGTAACAATAAGTATTAAAAAAAAACTAAGCTAGACTAGCCTATTTTAACAACTAACTAACCAAAAATAGAGTGGAAGGTCCACCCAGTTCTAACTAGTGTATTTAACAAAGTCTACCTATGTTCTGCTCAACATTCGACCTGAAGAGCCTGTCAGGAGTCTGGTGAAGTCTGTGCCAGCTCCACGCACCAGGCCTTCCTCGGCGCCGGAATTCGTCCCCCCTTTGCTGCTATAACAGCCTCCAATCTTCTGGGAAGGCTGTCCGCTAGATGTTGGAACATTGCCGCTGGGACCTTCTTCCATTCAACCACACAAGCATTTGTGAGGTCAGGCACTGACGTTGGGCGATTAGGCCTGGCTCGCAGTTGGCGTTCCAATTCATCCCAAAGCTGTTCGATGGGGTTGAGGTCAGGGCTCTGTGCAGGCCAGTCAATTTCTTCCACACCGATCTCGACAAATCATTTCTGTATGGACCTCGCATTGTGCACGGGGGCATTGTCATGCTGGAACAGGAAAGAGCCTTCCCCAAACAGTTGCCACAAAGTTGGAAGCACAGAATTGTCTAGAATGCCATTGTATGCTGTAGCATTAAGATTTCCCTTCACTGGAACTAAGGGGCCTAGCCTGAACCATGAAAAACAGCCCTAGACCATTATTCCTCATCCACCAAACTTGACCATTGTCACTATGCATTCTGGAAGGTAGCGTTCTCCTGTCATTCGCCAAACTCAGATTTGTCTGTTGGACTGCCAGATGGTGAAGCGTGATTCATCACTCCAGAGAACGCATTTCGACTGCTCTAGAGTCCAATGATGGGGAGCTTTACACCACTCCAGCCGACGCTTGGCATTGCGCAAGGTTGTCTTAGGCATGTGTGCGGATGCTCAGGCAGTGAAACCCATTTCATGAAGCTCTCGACGAACAGTTCTTGTGCTGACTTTGCTTCGAGAGGCAGTTTTGAACTCGAGTGTTGCAACCGAGGACATATGATTTTTATTCGCTACGCATTTCAGAGCTCGACGGTCTCTTTCTGTGAGCTTGTGTGGCCTACCACTTCGCGGCTGAGCCATTGTTGCTCCTAGACGTTTCCACTTCACAATAACAGCACTTACAGTTGACCAGGGAAGCTCTAGCAGGGCAGTAATTTGACAAACTGACTTGTTGGAAAGGTGGCATCCTATGACGGTGTCACTGAGTTCTTCAGTACGTGCAATTCTACTGCCAATGTTTGTCTATGGAAACTGCATGGATGTGTTCTTGATTTTATACAGCTGGTGTAATGCGGTGCGTGCGGGTGTCAGGGATGTCAGGCGCAGGAGAATGAACTTGGTAAAAACAGAGCTGTTTAATAAACATTCAAAAAACCTCAGAAAACCAAAGTATACAAAAATAACATAATAGGGTGCAAAACCCGTCGCACACCAGAACAAATAACACACCTACATACAACAAACAATCTCTGACAAGGACATGAGGGGAAACAGAGGGTTAAATACACATGTAATGAATGGGATTGGAACCAGGTGTGAAGGAAGATAAGACAAAACCAATGGAAAATGAAAAATGGATCAATGATGGCTAGAAGTTCGGTGACGTTGCACACCACCCGAACAAGGAGAGGGACCGACTTTGGCGGGAGTCGTGACAGCTGTCAGCAACAGGTGTGGCTGAAGTAGCCGAATCCACTCATTTGAAGGGGTGTCCACATACTTTTGGCCATGTAGTGTATTTTTCTACAAATTTACTCTTGGTAACAGTGTCAACAGTGACAGAACTTCGAGCGCGTGCATATTCAAAATCTGCAAGTGTATTTTTGATTCACAGCAGAATATTCATACTCATAAATCGCTTGTAATTATTCTGAAAATAAATTATACTTGCAAATCTTATTGAATGTATTCAAATGTCAAGATACAAGTTTACGAAATTCAATTACACATTTGCTGATTACATTTGCAGCCACTAATGTCAATGTGCGACCACGAAATTCTAAATACTATCTCACATGGCTCTGTCATCATTATAATCCCATAAACCTTTACCAACTCATACATGTAACCACATTTCCAGGGATGTGATGTTTCACAATTGAAATCAACATACGCAGGGAGAGAGACAAGCACTCAAACCACTCCTGCAACTCCATTCATAACTGTATGAAACTCAGAACATTTCCACAATGTTTAAGAACAATTGGAGCAGCCTTTCACTGTCCACTCTGACATTAAAAACAAGTCAATATTAATCTATATCAAATATATACCTTTTGACTCCCTAGGCTGTCAGACCTCCTCTCCACACCCTACCCTGTAGCATCACTCAGAAAGCTTTTACCATAATACTGTCTCTGAAAGTGCCAGTACTGATTATCAAGAAGTATCCCACTTTAACCTGGATTAAAAGGTTTTTAGGTGGAGTGGGCAGGGTGCCGAAAACCATCTCCCTTCATCTGCACCATTAATGCAGAGGCATAGCTGCATTTGCATCTAAACGTTTCATTACAGCCAGAGTGGAGATACCAATTTCTCTCCCCATCTCTCTCCGCTGCTCGCTCCCTCTCTCAAAGGGGGAGATCAAAGCATGACAAATTGAAATAAATGAGAGTGAAGAAAAGGTGGCTGGGTACGCCACTGCTCGTCTGGTCAGGAAGACGAGAGGGAGGGGTGGAGTGAGGGACTATTTGCATTCTTCCCTCATCTCTCTTCTCCTTTCTGATGTGGAGTGGCAGTAACGTTTACAGCTGACGACCTTCGTATGACACGCGGACGGCGATGAGGACAAGAAAATCTCTTGACGTGTACTGTACGTAAAGATGAGACCGAAAGTCACGGACAACACAATAGTCTTCAAAGTGCTGTCAAATTCGAACAACAGTAGCCGTTCTTCTTGGCACATGACAAATGCACTGATCCAGTCATTGTAACTACATAAAGAACAACACTACCCGTGTAAGGATGGTGCCCATAGTGCTGCATGTCCAATGAACCCATGGACTACGAAGGGAGCTGCAGTAATGAGAACAGCTGATCAACGCTACACACATCAGTAATGGACTCAGAGGGGGGGGGGGTAATATAGTTACACATGTGTAAGGCATATATACATGCTCGTGTCAGATGTGCCTTTTATATCACACTGGATAATGTGCAGTACGTCATGTCGAGTACCTTTACTGATCATTGTGCTGATGAAATGTAATTGCATGTATGGAGATTCTTTGTAATATACAATCAAAGTAGTTCCTTTTGCTCATCCACCCTGATCTATACTACACATTATCCCTAAATATCTCATGGGATACTTTAGACTATTCCCTCTTACATTAAATTGGTGGGAGCAGTGGGTTACTCTGAGGCTTCCTCCTTAAAATATTACCCAGTTATCACTTCAGAGGGTCAATGTAATATTCCCCATATCATGTAACGCTGTATCAGAATAGTCAACACTTTTATCCCAGCTGTCAATCAAAGCACCCACTCATGGCTTTCAGATTTGAATCTCAGTAAGGCCTGTCACTGCTGATCTTCCTTAGTGAGCTTTGTCTGGGGAGCTGTGTGTAGGTGGTGGCTGGAAACCTGCATATCTACCTGAATAAAGACACTCCTTCCTTGGATCACTTTCACAGCCATGGCTACAGAGCCAGGCATTAAAATGAAGACACGATAGAGTATTAAACTAAACCTCAAAGCCAAACTTAGCTGCACAATGTTTGCCACTTGGCAAATCTTTTGTGGTGCAGAGAATTATCAAAAAAGACTTCAGAGTTTGTTTGATTTATCTATTTGCCTACTTTCTGAGGAACGACGGTCTGACCATAAAGTGGATTCAAAAGGAACAAAGTGAAAATGGAGCAAAGGGTTTGATAAATTGATTCATAGTTCAGAAAAGAAAGGCTTCTGAATCAATTCTTGGTTTTGATGCTGCGTTACATGTTTGTGTGTAAGCCTAGTATAATCGTATGATCAGATAGCTTCTGTTTCCACCATAGAAATCAGCCTTCTTTGGAAGTAACAGGTGTGAAAGTAAACAGAGCTGACTTCACACCAGACTGTTTAAAGAAATTAGCTTTTGATATTCCTATCATAGTATGAGGTCTGTAAAGGAGTTGTATTTTGAAGAGATTCTATATTTTTTCCTTTATATGTCAACACAATTAGCTTCAACGGATATGTACAAAGATAATATTTCAGCTCCCATTTTAAGTTTATGAAATGTGGTGTCTGGGACTGTGCACAAATCTATCGCTTGAGGTTAAGGTATACACTTGTATTACCGTAATAATTCTGAACATCTTTGTAGGTAATCTTTACAACATGTTTCTTTCTTATATGCATTACATGATATTGAGCCATTTCTTGAGCACAGGCACCAACAATGTAGTTCCTCATTGAGAGAGATTCTTTACTTTTGCATGCATAAATTTAAAAAATCCCAGTCGAACCCAGACAGTTGATATTTTGTATGTGAGACAGGTAGAGCAGTATTTTTGTATCGGTGCTGTCAGGAGTCAGTGACAACCGGCTCGATCCCTCCTCCCCCCGCCCCTGGGCCCACCTCTCTCCTCAGGCATTCTGCATCCAGCTCCAATCACCATGGCAACCTGGATTAACAATTTCCCAGCTCCCAGCCCTATTCTGCATTCCATTCACAGATCCTCCTCTCAGACTGCTTCAACAAGTCAATCAAAGATGACTCATTTAACAACCATTGATTAGGCCAAAAACATATCATTATATTTACATGAATGACAAAATGATGCAGACATGAATGACATTCAGGTTGGGGCGTCTGACTGAAATACATCCCCTATTCACCATTATTATGTTTTGTCTTGTGTCTACTCAACAACCTCCCCTGCACATTGTGCTCCTGGGGGAGAGCAGGACATTTTTTGGAGGGGGGATAGATGGGGGAAATATACTGTAGTTAGTGAGGTCATGTGGTGAGCGTGGCATTCGACCATGAACAAACTGACAACTTTTTAAACGCTTACACAATTTTGACCAAGCTACTTTCATAAACGTATAATGGGCTGACATGATGGCACAAGTGTGTTTGCTACAGCCCGAAACAGCCTTGAAAGCCTTGTTGTGTAGGAATGTTGGACATTATCAATGCTCCTCTTTTGCTACAAGTGGTGAATATATTGTAGCTCTCAATAACAGCAAAAGCAGTTTGCTAATTCTTTATGAAGTAGCATGCCGTGCCTGTTTTTCTAACAATTATCTCGAGTATTTAAGTACAGCGTGGACACGTCTGCATTTCTATGTCGCTAATTAACAGAAGCTGCATAATGAAAATAAATCCCATATGTTAATGTTTGTCTGTATCCACTTGGGGAAAAGACAATAACTTAGGATAGGATTGACATTTCATTAAACGTAATCTGGTAGTGAAATGGACTTTCTCCCATTGTTGAGGCCTACATCATTAGAGCAGCCAGTTTCAGAACCATGGACAGCAGCATCTCAGTTCCAGTGCCTGCATTGCCTCTTCATTGCTTCAACTGTGTCTCTTTATGACAGTTACACTTACTCCAACACTCTCTAATATTCTAATGTGTCACGGTCGTCATAAGGAGGAGACCAAGGCACAGAAAACAAAGATAACTAAGGTCAGGGCGTGACAACATGTCCCTGATGTAAGTATAAAAGTAACAATGCTTTCTCATTTTTAATGGTAAATGTTAGTCTATATGCAGTCTGTCAAAGCTCGTTAAGTAAACCTTACTTTCCTTCGGTCATTTCAACAACAAATTTTTCCCAGGACAATGAATACTTATTTCACTGGATTGCATTGTACGTTCCATTATACTTTATTTGGGGGTTTTCTTTCCACTTCAATGTAACATTTCATGTTGAGTAGGTAGAACCCTTCATCTTTGATTCTACCTATTCATCCCTTGGGTATGTGGGAGTGAAACCTGAGAGAGCAAGGGTTCAGACAAGACTGAATAAGATTGCACTCACCTTTGTGATATAACTGTGTCCAGAAAATGTCACCTCGGACATGTATAAAGTTGCTTCACTTTGCAAGGACTCAGGAAGTATCTCTCTTTGGTCATATTTTATAGCTACACTATTAACCTAGCATCATTCACTACTACCACACCACAGTTCAGATAGAATACCCTCCTATGGCTCTGCTGAATCTGTGTCAGTTATAGTGGTCCCTGTCATCCTGGGGTCCCCTGTGTGTGAGTCAGGCATGACTGGGCCTTGTTTGGTCCAATTACTTGGCATATCTAGCCATCTTCCAGGGTGAGAGTCCGATAGATATCTGCTACCCCCCTCTACAACACCCAGAGCCTCTGTTAGGTCAAAATACCCATGCACACCCAGCAATCAGAGACCTAAACTCCTTGCCCAATTATGAGGAAACATGTTATATGAACAGCGCCGATTGAAACAAGTTGTTTTCATTCTGTTTCAGGGTTTCTCAACATGGATGCCAGTAAGATCCTTCTAACTACAAGGCTGGGAACATAGCTCAAAGGCCTTTAGTATACTCATCATAATAAACTGCAGCTATGCTTTTGAGAACTTCATCTTAGAGGCATGTATTTCAGTGTACCCCTACGTGCCTTGGCTGTTGAATTCTCCTACAGATCAGTGCAATTCTGATCGATTTTGTCAATGTATTATGATTATGACTTTTTTTTCGGGTTAAATTTCAACCACAGTATTATGTCACCATGGTAATCAATTTTTAGCATTGAAAAATATGTTGAATTTGTATCCTTGAAACAACATCTGCTCTTCAACCTAATATCCACTATAAGAAAAATACTAGGCTGGGCAGCACTTCCTACTGAAGAGTATCTACAGCTGTACCCTTTGGTCTCACATTCAGGGTTTTAACAAAACCGAACCCTGCTGATATTTGTCACTGACTGTTACCAAAGTGCTATCGTGAGAATGATTGTTTGAGAAATATACACTTAAAGATTCACTGTTGCTATCAAAGTCAGAGCAAATTAAATGTAAACTATACATTATCAGTCATATATCATCAATTATGGCATTTAGGCCTATATATCATTTGGGAAATCCTCCACCACTATTGTTTTAATTCAAGCCAGGATGCAACTAAAAATAGACAATACATATAGGCTTAGGGATTCAAGCTTTGTCTGATTTCAAATGGAATCTACAAGTTAGTAAGAAAATATGTTGGATTCATGTCTCCATCTCTGCCAAAAATTAAAGTTAAAGAATATGACTAAATCAAAGCAAAGTGCACTTGAAGATTTTTGGTTGAAATAGAGACGTGAATCCCACGTATCAATTAATAATTTGTAGGCAAATTGGAATTAAAAGCCTGACTCAGTGGCACAGACAGAACTATCCGAGGATACATCTCCTTCACATGTTTAGATTTGGTTGTGTTGACAACCAAACACAATTCAATATCACTTTTGCGATACAGTAGCCTTGTATGTCGACCAGTTAACAGCTATGTTGGGTTCAGTTCTCCATCTCAACCAAAAATAAATGTTAAAGAATAGGATGAAGCCAGTGGCTCAGATGGAACTGTCTAAGCAGTAAATACATCTCCTTTAAATGTTGATATTTGGTTGCGTTGTCAACCAAACACAATTCAATATTACTTTTGTAATGCAGTGAACAGCCTAAAGGTAATGCTATTTTACAAACTAATGTAACAGTATTTATTCAACTTTAAAATGAGTAACACATCCCTGGTCACATTTTGAAGTTACTATAACAATACATGTATTCTAATGTAATCAAAGAAAGTGTGCATGTTCAAGATAGCATGCAAATGTCGCAGGTCTGGGGAGATCTTCCCAAGTGCTGTAACAGTCTGCACAGAATCTCAAACTGCGTTGACCACTTGCACCATGTACTTCATTTCAGTTGCGATTCAGGTCATTTGGTTCTGCTACAAGCACAGTGATCACACATTAAGTTGTTCTATAAATAAACTAAATATCTTACATTGTGTTCCCTTTTGAACTTGATTTTAAATGGTGTCAACTAATCCAAAAATCAGACGTTGATTTCCTATTGGAATTTAGATGGTTATACATTGTGATACCACACTGAGAATTCAACAAACTTTTTGAGTGGATGGAAATGGGTTGTCATCTCATTGATCAACGTATCAACCAAATATGACCCATTCTCCACATTGAAATGACATGGTCATCGCAAAGCTTATGAGAATTAATAAATCAGTAACAGTGAGAACTCTGTTATTTCAATCATAATATTCATAAAACAGTTGCAATGGTGGATATTTGTTTAAATAACCATTTATTATCAGACCACTCATTAAAATCAAACTCAAGTATTTCATGATCCCCTCCATTCCTCAACACATTTCCACTGAGGAGCTCTCTATACTTTGTCAATTCCACCTTCGTGATGCTGGGACTGCAGTGTTAAAGTTAATTCAAAAAGCATATCACAGTGGATATTCATCCTTTGTCCTTAATTTGCCCCATAACAAAACAACTTGATCAAAGGTTATTTTCAAATGGAACATGTTAGGCTTTTCATAAGCATAGTTGTCTGAGAGGGAAGTGTAACGGCTGTTGGTGGAAGAAGGTGAGGACCAAAGTGCAGCGTGGTACGTGTTCATGTTTGTTTATTGACACTGAACACTAAATACAAAAATAACAAAGGGAATAACCGAAACAGTCCTGAAAGGTGAAAAACACTAAACAGAAATCAACGACCCACAAAACCCATGTGGGAAAAAGCTGCCTAAGTATGGTTCTCAATCAGAGACAACGATAGACAGATGCCTCTGATTGAGAACCACACCGCCAAACAACACAGAAATACAAAACATAGAAAATTAACATAGAATGCCCACCCTAGTCACACCCTGGCCTAACCAAAATAGAGAATAAAAGCCTCTTTATGGCCAGGGCATGACAGGAAGCCATTAAACCAGAGATTTAGATACTTAGCTAACAACATGTTTTATTGGTGGAAAGTCAACTCTATCATCATCGCTGACTCATATTCAGTAATTTACAGTAACTCAGCTGAAAATGTGTCAGATAATGCCAGTCAGTGACACCACAAACCCATTTACTTCTTTGTTTCAACTTCCCTAGGGCTAAATGACCCTAGAGGTCTACACGGGAGAGAATTTCTAATGACTTGCTAAATGCAAGGGAGACATGAGGTTAATGGCCACGTTGACAGGTCAGAGGAACACCATAGCTAGTCAGCCCAACTCCGTTTCCCATAGTGAGAACAACTCAATCAAACAGAGCTAGTAGGTAGACATGGAAGAAATATGGGCAGCAGCAGTCACATGGTGGGAGAAAAATAGTTTTCCATTATTAAACCTGAAGTTGGTGACTTTAAAATGTTCCTAATGAACTTGGATGGATGAATGAATCACTATTCAGACAGAGGGAAGAGAGATCTGTCCTGAACAGAGTTGAGATGCAGTCCCACGTTTCTAAGGTAGCATTCCTCCACTTTAAAGTCGGCTTCCTATGATCATTTATTAAATAGTCTCACAGTGTAAACTGCCAATATAGCGTCTTTTGATATTCCTGTAATTTGCATTCTTAGCATAAAAATAGTTTTTAGTAATAACTTTAAAACCTGTGGACAGTGAAATTATCCTTATTTGACTCTGTCTTTGGAAAGAGAAATGTGTCTGGTCCAGGTGTGTCTTAATGACTTTTGAAAACAAAGTTAGGATACTTCGGCTGAGATAGTACTTGCTCATCTGGACAATAATATATATGATCAAAGCATATCAACCATTTCAATCACAAACAATATATTTAATGAAACAACATTTAATATTTCCCTTTAAAGTCACTTAGGAGCAGGCACGTTGATCAAAGGGAAATATTTAATCAACAAGTTTGAACAGCTTTAAAAAAAAGTCAATGCAGGATTATAGTCAAATGAACTGTGTCCCCTGGGATTTACTTCAGATATTCAGACACATGGGGATGAAATACATGTATTGTGCGTGTGAGAGTCTGCAAGGTCTTTTCTCTGACCCAAGCCCTTACTAAGCCAAGTGGAAACTGCTGTTAATAATTGTACAACTTCCTCCAATTACACTTGGGCCTTATCTCTGTGCCTTCCCATTTAATCTCAAGATATCACATAGACTGACTGGAATTCAAGGAAACGTTTTGCACAGAGACAACAGGTTTTCCCAGCTGACTTCTCCAAGGAAAGACTACTGTGGTGTAGGGAACGTAGAATGAACATGTATCCCCTTTGTGATGTTAATGAATGGAGACATAGGATTGGCAGGTGGTGGAATCACAACAATGGGTTATGTCATTTTCTTCAGTGACCGTTTCACCAATTTCTTGGTGAAAAAAGAAAACCTTTTTTTTAAATGGCTCTTGAAATTAGAGTACACATTTGGAGCTGGTTCTTTGTGACTTTTTAGGTCATTCAAATTGTAGATAACTTACTGTCTGGGGGTCCCCAGACTATTGGTACTGTGTTGTTTTGGAAAGCTGTGACTTTTGTCTGCTATCCTTTCATTTGGTCTTTTGTTATCCGACTAGTCTTGGTGGCACTGTTTTCTTCCACAGTACACTAGTTCATCTTAAGAAAACACAATCTGTAGTTTTTTGGGGGGGGGAGAGGAAGATACTCAGCCACTCGTGTTTGGTGAACACCATGTTATATATGAAAGAACGATGAACAATGTCAATTAATCATGAGTTTTTTTAGGCAAGAATTGACTTAATTCCTAAAGTAATCGTTTATGAAGTCAACATGCTTATCCTCCTGGAAGACTTTGTATACAAAACCCCATCATTCCATGATGGAATCCTGTGGTCAGAAATGTGTTGGTGTGCAAAGGAAGCTGAGGATAGGTGGAATGCTTTTGGCATCTTTATACTGACATCATAGATAAACCTATGTTCCTCATTACTATACTGATTAACATTTCATAAATCAGTGTCAAAATATTTTTGTCGAGCCTCCCGGGTTCGAACTCTGGGTTCGCGCCCAGGCTCTGTCGTAACCGGCCACGACCGGGAGGTGTGTGGGGTGACGCACAATTGGCCCAGTGTCGTCTGGGTTCGGGAGGGTTTGGCCGGTGGGGATGTCCTTGTCTCACCCCGCACCAGCGACCCCTGTGGCGGAACGGGCGCAGTGTGCGCTAACTAAGGTTGATAGATACGACACATTGGTGCGGCTGGCTTCCGGGTTGGATGCGCGCTGTGTTAAGAAGCAGTGCGGCTTGGTTGGGTTGTGTATCGGAGGACGCATGACTTTCAACCTTCGTCTCTCCCGAGTCCGTACAGAAGTTGTAGCGATGAGACAAGATAGTAGCTGCTACTAAAAAACAATTGGATACCACGAAATTGGGGAGAAAATAAATATATATATTTGTCGTTTGGCCAGAAGGCAGCCTTCCAGGGTTTTTAAATCACCCCGTTTATTTCTACACATATCACTCCAAAACACACTCTGTAACCAACTCCTTCATCCATATTTCTCAGTGATTGTGAGCAAGAGCTGTACATTCTTCCACGGTGAATGCAATGGCAACCATTTCCTTATGATTCAGGAGCGGCAGGCGAATAGGGAATAGCATCTCTGAAAGGCCAGTGGTGACATTAAAAGGTGAATACCAATAGCACAACCTTTTTCTGAGTCCCTCAACCCTCAAAACCGAGCCCTGTCTCCCTCTTAGCCACTGCATCCATTGTCCTCCACTGCAGTGCACTGCAGTAAGAAACAGAGTCAGTAAGTGGTTGGATTGACCATGTGCAGTGAGGCTGGGAGAAATGCCGATTGATGGCTGCAGAAGTCCTCACTGTAAATGGAGAAAAGCTTTCAGAGGAGAGGATGACCTTAGTCCACTGGTCTCCTGTGGGCTTAAGATGAACACGAGACGACTCCTTTAATTCAAAAAGACCCTTCTCAAAGGGATGGCCTGTTCACCATTTCAACCATTTCAACCAGACATTAGCTAGACATTGTATTGTATTTCTATATTTTTATCAGCAGCAAATGTCATCGATGTGAATGAATGACATATCAACCGAAACATTAAGTTCCTTTGGCACAAGAAAATGCAGAGTACATCAAGGGTTAATCAAGCCAGGCCAGAAGAGCCACTAGTCCCCAACAGTAGGACAGACAGATCTCCACAGGTCACTTTCTGACAAGGGCAGAGAAGGTAACGAGATAAAACAAAAGGATTAGATATGTCTTGAGCTCACTGTACGCAACAGCGCTTCTCAGACTGTCAGTGCTCCAAGGCCAGGTCAATGCAGGGTCAGTCCATTTCTGATTAGCTCAGATGATTGGCGTTGGCACGGCTAGCCATGGGTGAGCACTTGCCGTGACACCAGCTCTTATTGGAGAAAGCCAGACGAGGCCAGGGAGTCAGAGGCGACATGGGGTGGGAGGAGGGTTATTTCCATCGGGTTGGCTTATGACAACCTCCCCTGACAGCATTACACGGCAGGGTAAAGGGCAGATGCCAAGGATCACTGCATATCCTGCCTGTCAAATGGAGTAGGCTATAATATTGCTAAGACATTAAATGGTGGACTGGACACAAGAAATACATGTCATTATGTTCCAATGAATTGCACTCCAAGCTCACAATCATTCTTTATAAAAATTCTACCCCATTTTCTCCCCAATTCCGTGATTATCCAGTTGGTAGTTATGACATTGTCTCATCGCTGCAACTCCCCAAAGGGTCGCTGCTTCTTAACACGCCCATCGCTTAAACCAAAAGTCAGCAGAAACACTGCTCAACTGACGACCGAAGTCACCTTCCGGCACCGCGCCCACCACAAGGAGTCGCTAGAGCATGATGAGCCAAGTAAAAGCCCCCGGGCAAACCCTACCCTAACCCAGACAGTACTGGGCCAAATGTGCACCGTCCTATGGGGCTCCCGGTCACGGCCGGCTGTGACACAGCTTGGGATTGAATCCCAGGCTGTAGTGGCGCCTCAGCACTGATATGCAGTGCCTTCAAAGCGCTGCTTGGTCAATCTAACATCTGCAGTGGCCGTGCAGCATTGTGGTGATACGGCCTCTGCAGAAGTCAGGGCGTTCATACTTCTCCACGGAGAAGAGCTGTTGTGAAAGAAGTTGTCAAGGACGTGAGCTTGTACAGGACCTCCTGTTTATACAGGACCTCCTCACCTACCGTCAACCAATCATGTCAATGCGGAGCTATACGGAGCCCTCCGCATTGTTACAAAATTTGAGAGGCGCACAGCGAATCTGTACGGAGCTCAATTTGGCCTCTACATGACTCCGCGATGCATCACACCATCCTTATGGTGCCTCTGACCACATTTTTGGATCAAGCACAAATTCTCTTAGACCGCTGCACCACTCGGGAGACGCTCACAATCATTATGTTGTTCTGGAATATGTTAGCATTAAACATCAGACCACATACGTAGATCATTTTGCTATTGATTACATCACTGCTGTAAAATACATCGAGTGTTTAGGTTTACTGTATTAAAGCAACAGAGGCCAGTCAATGATCTGAGAAGTTCATCCACTGCAAGGTGGTCCCTATGTGTTTTCCCTACAATACGACTAAACTCATGTTTTAGTACCAGCAGAAAAGAGCCCTGGAAGCAGCTACCGGATGACTTCCGTCTCATTAGCTACCCCCCCACCCACTCTCTCTCCATCCCTTCATCATCCCCCCATCATCCCACCTTCTAACACAGATTCTTAGATCTTCACTCTCTGTCTCTAAGTGTTACTCACCCTTTCTTTCTCCTTTCTCATTGTATCATCAATCGCTGTGCATCATCTGAAGCACTCGTTACTGGAGTTACAGCTCCAAGAGCTGGCAATGAATAGTGAAGCAAAGATCAGGCTCAGTCTAACCAAGGATATATGTCAAATGTAGTTAAAGAGGAGGTGTTATTGAACATTCATGGAGCATAGCGACCGATGGAGTTGTCTAAGCAGTCTGAGTGCTGAGTGTCAGTCATCTGATATCTGGGCTGGTGTTTCCATCTTGCAAACTGCTCAGCCACACAGTAAAAGGTCAGCACTGAGGATGGTCAATAGCAACTGACCTTTTCAATGGATTTGCTTGTTTAACAGTCATTGTTTAGGTCAGTGATGCTTAAAGGCTTAAACTGCAGAAACAGAGATGATGAAGACAAAAGATACTTAAGTGGAAATCTTAAAGATGTTATAAGTGGAAATATAGTAGCAGGGGTATATTACAAAGTAGGATCAATGAGTTAGCCAGCTAACTTTGTTAAACAACCAAAACCATTGATTTTCAGGTTCATTAAGAAAGCTAAATATGTGTAGTTTTGTTGTTGAGTCAATTAGACCATGCCCATTTGAAGCTTATCTTTCAAAAAATGTTAAAGTTATTTCAGAATATTTAAGTTAGCTGGCTCACTCATTGAACCTGCTTTGTAGTATTCCCCTCTGGGGCAGCAACTAAGTCAATGCCTGTAAGTGTGATATTCTGTCTGCTTTTGTTGCATTAAAGTTAGTGGTTACCAGATACACTGGTCTTTGTGGTCCTCCTGTCTCTCTATTCTCCATCTCCTTTTCTCGCTCAATACACTCCCTCTCGCCCCTGAATCCTCCGAATCGAAATAGGAAGGTGTGGAGACAGATGAAGACATGATGTGATGAGGGTAGGGAGGTGACTTCCTGAGATCCACACTTACATCCTTCCTCCTGTTCCATCGATCCCTATAGTGAGTAGATGGGTACAGTGGCTGAGCGGATCAAAGAGGTGTAGGCATTGCGAGGAGAAAAGCTCTTAATGGTGAGAATGGCCTTATTTCACACACAGGAACTGTCCTTCCTTCCTCCCTTGTCTTCTCATTCTCTCACCCCTTCAGAACAGAGAGCTTGTAAAATGCCAAAAAATGAGTGGGGAGTCAGGATGAGATTGAGTGAATGGTAGAGAGAGAGACTCAGATTCCCCCTCTTCCGCCGTGTCCTCCCCAACTATCTGCCCCTATCATGGTGGTTGCAGCAGCGACTGTGGAAATGTAAAATAGTGATAATGACTAATGTATGTGTTAAGGGCCTCTAGGCCACTGTTTGAGGTCTAATAAATACAGTTTGATGGCACAATAAGGGTTAGGAAATGATTGACATTTCACTCATCTTAAATGAGATTTTCCAGTAGACAGTCTTAATGAACACATTGCTGAGAATATCTCTCTGTACTTTTGGGGGGTATCATCACTGATGGATCCTCTGTAATGTCAACAGTACACCAGGGAGAGGTGTTGCATGGTGATGCAGGGCAATCCGGATGGTATTTAAATTCACATTGTTTCATGACATTGACTCAGGTGCCGCCTAACATTTCAATCATCATAACCCTCTTTCTGTCTTAACTCTTACAGCTCATGGGTCGGTTTGATCAAAGGTGAGCTTGACACACACTAAAGTATTGGAGGAAGTTATATTCTTAAGAAGAGAAGGGCAACTGGTAAAAAAAAAGTTACTACTCCACACTGCTGTTTGTGCTGAGCTAGGGAGGGAGAGAGAAAGAGAGGGATAGAGAGAGGGAGAGAGAGGGAGAGAGAGAGAGAGAGAGAGAGAGAGAGAGAGGTTCTTTTCATAAGCTGACTGATTTTTGAAGTTTCAGTTCATCTCCCCCTGGCTGAAGCCAGTCTGCTCCGGCTTGCTCTATACAGCCAATGCATAATTCAGTGAGTGATTCTCTCCCCTTCATAAGGAAGCTGCTTTGAAATACTAAACTTTGAACTGTTCCATACAAAAAATGCTCTGCTATACAGAGGAACAAGACAGTCATATCTCGACGCACACAGGCAATCACATTGATACAAAATGGTTGTGGAAAAGACCATCTAGGTCATTACAGATCAACTACCTCAGGGGAAGAAGATACGGCCTCTGTCTGTGGGAACTTCTGTTTATTAATTTGATCATCTGGATTGGATGGAATTGGCTGACCCTCCAATGAATACCATTCTCATCAATACAACCCTTAAGTACGTATTAATTCACAGAGTGCATGACGGACTAGAGGTGTGTTGCTTATAATGTAGCCTATCTCAAAGAAATGCTGATCAGTGATGGTAAGACAGCAGGAAATAGGACTGATGGACTCTAGCTACTTCCATGGTGGATAGCTGACCAACCAAAACAAGCCAAATAATCATACTGTATCTCTCTACATGAAAACATTCAGAAGCCGTGGTCAGACAACAGACAGTGAGAGGTCTGTTGGGTTTGATTGTGTAGATGACAAAGAGGCAAAGAGACAGGGAGAGGGAAAGAGGAGAGAGAGGGATAGACAGAGAGAGGGAGAGAGGAGGAGAAAGGAGAGAGAGCACAGAGATTAAAGCTTTTCTTGGTTTTGCACAGTTCTGTGATGCGGGCAGCTGGATCTATAGTTGAACATTTGGCTTTGGTGTCATTCTGTAGGAATCACTCCCCGTGGGCAACACACATGTCAGCCAATTCAACAAGGCCAGCAGAAACGTATACTCTCTGAGAGTTTGAAAAGAGTTAGCTTCAAATGTAGGCCTCCTAAAACAAGAGTACCTTCACTTAGCTCTGGACAATATGTTCTTCAAAAATTAATAAATGTACACAGACAAGACCAATATACAGTTTAGACAGTTCAGGTCAGAGGTTATGCCATTGTTAAAAAAATTGCGTTGGGTTGATTAAAAAGCAGTGTTGGTGTCAATTCAGGAAGTACACTGAAATTCCAATTCCAATATTCTCTTTAATGCTTTTCAATGAGGAAAATTTGGAATTGGTAATTGGAATTCGGTTTCCTTTCTGAATAAAATGGAATTGACACCAAAAGTCAGGTTGCCTACATAGTAGACAGGGGATTTGATGCCACAGGGGAGAACTGTATGAACGCAGTTTTTTTAAATACAAAAGTGCAATTGGGGCCATTCTACAAAGGACTCGTAATAAGCCGCCTATATATTACATTTCAGTGTGAATCCCGTGTGCCACGATAAAATGATTAAAAGTTACCTGCAGACATTGATTACTGCTGAGTGCCCTAGGTTCAGTCCACAGAATACACACGCCCTTTATTTAGTCGCTGTTTAATTAAAAATCCAGTCAAATGAGATTTCTGTGCAATAAAAAATTATAATAGGTCACTAAATAGACACAGTTGGCCATCCTCATTAACGTTCCCTGGATACCATTCATGTAATGGAGGACTCAATTCTTTTATCTCATTTGGGTAAAGAGCAGAAAAAAAGAGCCCAAAGCTAATACGCAAAGAGCAATTGTCCACCTACGCCAACATGACTGTCATTGGATACAATGGTGTTTTGGTGGAAGGCGACATCTTTCATTGCAATTGATTGGCCCCAAAGCCATTGTTTGTCCAAATAGCACTTAGCCGTAACGCAATCTAGCCCGGGCTAATCATTACATGGTACAATTGTTCACAGAAACATGTCAAAAGGGACACAACACTGGTCTGGAATGAAAGGATGAAAAGAGGCAGGTATTACAGATTTGTGGGGGTAGCCTATTTTGGCAGTAATATTGGCTGTACATATTGACAGTAAATACGCCAAATTCCGAAGTGTTTAAGGTTAAGTTTAGGCATAAAAACTGCTATATGGGCGACCCAACAAAATTCACATGGAAATGTGAGTTATAGATCTGTCATTCTCATTGAATTCAAGTCTAAGAAGCAGTAGATATGTTCTATGTGCGTTATTTCTATGCTTCCCATTTAGTCTTTGCGTCTTTTACTTTCGGTTTTGTAGAGATAAACTCAAAATACCAACATATGAGAAATACTGTACATTATTAATGTTTCAATGGAACCCACCAAAATCATTTATTGTTTTATTTCTAAATCAAAGTCCTCCATATCAAGGTTTCACAATTAATTGCACCCTTAACGATGATTGTAAATAACATCTACCAAAATTAAACCAGGAATTAAATTCCACTTATTTAAGTTTATCTAAGTCTTAAGGAACTATATCGAGCCATTGCATCACTTCCTGTTTCACTAGGGTATAAAAATGAGGTAACACGAATGCAATATCCCTTTGTAATCCAACACCATGAAGAAAAGAAAAGACCTGTCATTTCAAAGAGACAGATGGTCGTAGACCTTCATAAATCTGGATGGCTACAAGAAGATCCACAAACTATTGAATATACCACTGAGCACTGTCAGAGCAATTATTAAAAATAAAATAAAAGATCAGTTGAAAACCTCACGGTTTGAGGACGCAAATGCTTTTGCCCCCTAGGATAGGGAGGAGGATGGTGAGAGAAGCAACAAAATCCCCAAGTATCACTGTGAAAGAATTGCAGGCCTTGGTGGCGTCTTGGGGTCACCAGGTTTCAAAAAGCACAATCAGACACCACCACCACAACCACAGGCTCTTTGGAAGGGTTGCCAGAAGAAAGCCCTTTCTGACACCAAGACACAGACACAAGCGCATCGAGTTTGCCAAACATCATTTAAATTATGACTGGAAGAAGGTGCTCTGGTCAGATGAGACCAAAAGGGGAGGCGGTCTATGTATATTTGTAAACAACAGCTGGTGCACGATATCGAAGGAAGTCTCAAGGTTTTGCTCGCCCGAGGTAGAGTATCTCATGATAAGCTGTCGACCACACTATCTACCTAGAGAGTTTTAATCTGTATTTCTCATAGCTGTCTACATACCACCACTGACCGATGCTGGCACTAAGACCAAACTCAATGAGCTGTATTCCACAATAAGCTAACAGGAAAATGCTCATCCAGAGGCGGCGTTCCTATTATCCAGGGACTTTAATGCAGGGAAACTTAAATCCGGTTTACCAAATTTCTACCAGCATGTTAAATGTGCAACCAGAGGGAAAAACTCTAGACCACCTTTACTCCACACACAGAGATGTGTACAAAGCTTTCCCTAGCCCTCTATTTCGCAAATCTGACCATAATTCTATCCTCCTGACTCCTGCTTACAAGCAAAAATTAAAGCAGGAAGCCCCAGTGACTCGGTCAATAAAAAAGTGGTCAGATGAAGCAGATGCAAAGCTACAGGACTGTTTTGCTATCACAGACTGGAACATGTTCCGGGATTCTTCCAATGGCATTGAGGAGTACAGCACATCAGCCACTGGCTTTATCAATAAGTGCATTGATGACATCATCCCCACAGTGACCGTACGTACTTACCCCAACCAGAACCATGGATTACAGGCAACATCCGCACTGAGCTAAAGGGTAGAGCTGCTGCTTTCAAGGAGTGGCACTCGCGGCACTTCTAGGAAATCCCTTTATACCCTCTAACAAACCATCAATACAGGACTAAGATGGAATCGTACTACACCGGCTCCAATGCTCGTCGGATGTGGCAAGGCTTGCAAACAATTACAGACTACAAAGGGAAGCACAGCCGAGAGTTGCCTAGTGACACAAGCCTACCAGACGAGGTAAATTACTTCTATGCTCGCTTCGAGGCTAGTAACACTGAAACATTCATGAGAACATCAGCTGTTCCGGATGACTGTGTGATCACGCTCTCCGCAGTCGATGTGAGTAAGACCTATAAGCAGATCAACATTCACAAGGTCACAGGGCCAGACAGAATACCAGGACGAGTACTCTGAGCATGCACTGACCAACTGGTAAGTGTCTTCACTGACATTTTCAAGCTCTTCCTGTCTGAGTCTGTAATACCAACATGTCTTAAGCAGACCACCATAGTCCTTGTGCCCAAGAACACTAAGGTAACTTGCCGAAATGACTACCGACCCATAGCACTCAAGTGCTGGTCATGGCTCACATCAACACCATTATCCCAGAAACCCAAGATCAACTCTAATTTGCATACTGCCCCAGCAGATCCACAGATGATGCAATCTCTACTGCACTCCACACTGCCCTTTCACACCTGGACAAAAATAACACCTATGTGAGAATGCTATTCATTGACTACAGCTCAGCTTTCAACACCATAATGCCCTCAAAGCTCATCACTAAGCTAAAGAACCTGGGACTAAACACCTCCCTCTGCAACTGGATCTGGGACTTCCTGACGGGCCGCCCCTAGGGGGTAAGGGTAGGTAGCAACACATCTGCCATGCTGATCCTCAACACAGTGACCCTCAAGGATGCATGCTCAGTCCCCTCCTATACTCCTTATTCACTCATGACTGCACGGCCAGGCACGACTTCAACACCATCATCAAGTTTGCCGATGACACAACAGTGGTAGGCCTGATCACCAACAACGACAAGACAGCCTATAGGGAGGAGGTCAGAGACCTGGCCGTGTGCTGCCAGGAGAACAACCTCTCCCTCAACGTGATCAAGACTAAGGAGATGATTGTGGACTACAGGAAATGTAGGACCAAGCACGCCCCCATTCTCATCGACAGGACTGTGGTGGAACAGGTTGACAGCTTCAAGTTCTTTGGTGTCCACACCACCAACAAACTAACATGGTCCAAGCACACCAAGACAGACGTAAAGAGGGCATGACAAAGCCTATTCCCCCTCAGAAGACTTGATTTGGCATGGGCCCTCAGATCCTCAAAAATTTCTACAGCTGCACCAGCGAGAGCATCCTGACTTGTTGCATCACTGCCTGGTATTGCAATTGCTCGGACTCCTACTGCAAGGCACTACAGAGGGTAGGGCCTACGGCCCAGTACATCACTGGGTCCAAGCTTCCTGCCATCCAGGACCTCTATACCAGATGGTGTCAGAGGAAGGCCCTAAAAATTGTCAAAGACCCCAGCCACCCCAGTCATAGACTGTTCTCTCTGCTACCGCCTTCGCAAGCAGTACCGGTGTATAGGTCCAAGAGGCTTCTAAACAACTTCTACCCCCAAGCCATAAGACTATTGAACATCTTATCAAATGGCTACCCAGACTGTTTGCATTGCCCCCCCCCCCCTTCGCATTCCCCTTGACTCTTTTACGCTGCTGCTTACTCTCTGTTATTATCTATGCATAAGTCACTTAAATAACTCTACCTACATGTATATATTACCTCAATTACCTCGACTAACCAGTGTCCCCGCACATTGACTCTGTACCAGTACCCCTTGTAGGGGGCTTCTACCTCGGGATCAGATCCTCAGAGCTCCCAGCCTCACCAGACCATGAGGCTGTCTGAGAGACCGGCCCATTCGACATCATCAGCAGTCATCATAGGCAGCTCTATGGTGAGAAACATCTCAGTCTCCAAGGTTAAAACCCTGTGCTACCCTGGAGCACGAATACAGGACATAGCAAGGCTGCTTCCGAATGTTCTAGCACATATCCTGGGAGCTGACACTGTCGTAGTCCAGATCATACTCTACAGGAATGACGGAGTCCATCCAAATCATCTTTGCTTCAGGACTCTGTCCACGCATTTCAAGGCTGCATTGAAACAATAAGTGGTAAATGATCCAAGACCAGCTCAGTTAATCCCTATTATTACGACAATGAGTCGTCATAATGGTGCATCAAATGTATATGATCTTACGGGCATTGGCAAACACAATGTAAGTCATTTAATTTACGTACCTCTAATTGCACCGAATACATCTGTTTATCCTCCAGCTATTGTAAGAAGTAATCATGAGCCTATAAACCAGAGTTGCACTGTTAGTACTGAGGCGGTGTGAACTTGTAGGAAGACCACTTTATGCTGCTCACCCTCATCAGCTCCAATGTAAATAACATGAGGAAGTCTACCTCTGAATAGCTTCCCAGTAATGCATTAAAAACAATCAAGCAACCCAGAAAAGTGCTAAAAACAGCCCACATTAATATATGTTGCCTAAGAAACAAGGTCCATGAAGTCAATAACTTGCTTGTAACAGATTACATTCATATTCTGACTATCTGTGAAACTCACTTAGATAATACATTTGATGATACAGTGGTAGCAATACATGGTTATAACATGTATCGAAAAGACAGACATGCCAACGGAGGCGGAGTTGCGGTCTATATTCAGAACCACATTCCTGTAAAGCTTAGAGATGATCTAATGTTAAATACCATTGAAGTAATATGGGCAGAGGTTCATCTGCCTCACCTAAAGTCCATTCTTGTGGGAAGCTGCTATAGACCACCAAGTGCTGACAGTCAGCATCATACTAATAATATGCATATCTTATATTCTTGGCATGAGTAGCAGGAAGTTGAAATTGGGCACGCTATTTATCCAAAAGGGAAAATGCTGCCCCCTATACCTTAAGAAGTTAACAACACTATCAACAAGGCAGGTCCTACAGGCCTTATAGAAAATTGCAATTAGCTCAAAACAGGGCAGCACGGCTGGCCCTTGGATGTACACAGGGAGCTAATATTAATAATATGCATGTCAATCTCTCCTGGTTGAAAGTGGAGGCGAGATTGACTTCATCACTACTTTTATTTTTGAGGTATTGGCATGTTGAATGCACTGAGCTGTCTGTCTAAACTACTGGCACACAGCTTGGACACCCATTCATACCACACAAGACATGCCCCAAGAGGTCTCTTCAAAGTCCACAAGTCCAGAACAGACTATGGGAGGCACACAGTACTACATAGAACCATGACTACATGGAACTCTATTCCACATCAAGTAACTGATGCAAGCAGTAAAATTAGATTTAAAAAAAAACAGATTAAAAAACACATTATGGAACATTCGGGGACTATAAAGCAACACAAACATTGGCACAGCCACACACACACACACACAACACACACACACACACACACACACACACACACACACACACACACACACACACACACACTATACATACACATGGATTTAGTACTGTAGATATGTGGTAGTGGTGGAGTCGGGGCCTGAGGGCACACAGTGTGTTGTGAATGTATTTTAATGTTTTAAAATGGTATAAACTGCCTTAATTGTGCTGGACCCCAGGAAGAGTAGCTGCTGCTTTAGCATCAGGTAATGGGGATCCATAATAAATACAATACAATATATAGCCACTCTATTGTTATTTTACTGATGCTCTTAATTTTTTGTTACTTTTTTAAAATTATTATAAAAAATATATATATGTAAAAAAAAAACTTTGTTGGTTAAGTTGGTTATGGGCTTGTAAGTAAGCATTTCACTGTAAGGTCTACTACACCTGTTGTATTCGGCGCATGTAACAAATACAATTTGATTTGATAAGTTCATGAGTTAGTTACCAGCCTCAGTAATTGCAGCCCAAATAAATGCACATCTCAACATCAACTGTTCAGAGGAGAATAAGGCCGTCATGGTTGAATTGCTGCAAAGACACCACTACTAAGGACACCAATAAGAAGAAGAGACTTACTTGGGCCAAGAAACATGAGTAATAGTCTGTGAGACGCGGTGTGGGTGAACGGATGACCTCTGCATGTGTATTTCCCACCGTAAAGCATGGAGGAGGAGGTGTTATGGTGTGGGGTTGCATTCCTGTTGACACTGTCTGTAATTTATTTAGAATTCAAGGCAAACTTAACCAGCATGGCTACCACAGCACTCTGCAGCAATATGCCATCCCATCTGGTTTGGGCTTAGTGGGACTAACATTTGTTTTTCAACAGGACAATGACCCAACACACCTCCAGGCTGTGTAAGTGCTATTTTACCAAGGAGAGTGATGGAGTGCTGCTTCAGATGACCTGGCCTCCGCAATCCCCCGACATAGGGGGGGGGGGGGGGGTTGTGTTGGAGTGTCAATGTAGTGTCAGTGAGTGAGTGTTTATATGGTGTGTACTGCCAGAAGAGGACTGGCCACCCCTCATAGCCTGGTTCCTCTCTAGGTTTCTTCCTAGGTTTTGGCCTTTCTAGGGAGTTTTTATTACCCAACGTGCTTGCTGTTTGGGGTTTTAGGCTGGGTTGCTGTACAGCACTTTGAGATATCAGCTGATGTACGAAGGCCTATATAAATACATTAGATTTGATTTGATTTACTGTACATATAGTTTAGTGAGTGTGCGTAGGGTCAGTGCAAGATAGTAAATACTGATTGTTTGGTTACCATTAATTGACTATTTAGCACTCTGGCTATTTAGCTGTCTTACGGCTTGGGGGTAGAAGCTGTTCCGGAGCCTGTTGGTCCGAGAGCCAATGCTCCTGTACCGTTGGCCAGATGTTTTGGGAGTCTTTTGCCATTTTTCGGGCCTTCCTCTGACACCGCCTGATATAGAGGTCCTAGATGGCAGGGAGCTCGGCCCCAGTGATGAATTGGGTTGTCCACACCACGCTCTGTACCGCTTAGGGCGGTGCATTTGCCATACCAAGTGGTGATGCAGCCAGTCAAGATGCCCTCTATGGTGCAGCAGTATAACTTTTGAGGAACCGAAGGCTCAAACCAAATCTTTTCAGTCTCCTAAGGAGGAAGAGGCACTGCCATGCCCTCTTCACAACTGTGCAGGTGTGTGTGGACCATATTAAGCCTTTAGTGATGTGGACACCAAAGAATTTGAAGCTCTCAACCCGCTCCAAAACAGCCCGTCAATGTGAATGGGGCGTGCTCTCCCCTCTTTCTCCTATAGTCCAAGATCATCACCTTGGCCTTATTGACGTTGAGGGAGAGGTTGTTGTCCTGGCACCACACTGCTAAGTCTCTGACCGCCTCCCTGTTTGCTGACTCATCGTTATCGGTAATCAGGCCTAACACCGTCGTGTCATCAGCAAAATTAATGATGGTATTGGAGTCGTGCGTGGCCATGCAGTCGTGGGTTACCTAACCTCACCACATGGGGCCTGCCTGTCAGGAAGTCCAGGATCCATTTGCAAATCAATCAAATCCAATTTTATTGGTCACATACACATGGTTAGCAGATGTTAATGCCAGTGTAGCGAAATTATTGTGGTTCTAGTTCCAACTATGCAGTAATATCTAACAAGTAATCTAACAAATTCACAACAACTACCTTAAACACACAAATACACACAAATGTAAAGGGATGAATAAGAATATGTCCAAAAAAAATGATGGATGAACGATGGCGTGCGGCATAGGCAAGATGCACTAGATGGTGTAGAATACAGTGTATACATATGAGATGAGTAATGTAGGATATGTAAACATTATTAAAGTGCCGTTATTTAAAGTGACTAGTGATACCTTAATTAAATCAATTTATTTAAGTGGCCAGTGATTTGAGTCTGTATGTTGGCAGCAGCCTCTCTATGTTAGTAATGGCTGTTTAACAGTCTGATGGGCTTGAGATAGAAGCTGTTTTTCAGTGGATTGCATCTTCAATGAACCTATTGGGGCGGTAAGCAAATTGGTGTGGGTCTAGGGTATCTGGTAGGGTGAAGGTGATATGATCCTTGACTTGTCTCTTAAAGCACTTCATGATGACAGAAGTGAGTGCAATGGGGCGATAGTCATTTAGTTTAGTTACCCTAGCATTCTTGGGAACAGTAACAATGGCGGCCCTCTTGAAGCATGTGGGGACAACAGACTGGGATAGGGATTGGTTGAATATGTCCGTAAATACACCAGCCAGCTGGTCTGCGCATGCTCTGAGGATGCGGTAAGGGATGCCTTCTGGGCCAGCAGCCTTGTGAGGGTTAACATGTTTAAATGTATAACTCACTTTGGCCACGGAGAAGGAGAGCCCACAGGCTTTGGTAGTGGTCAGTGGCACTGTATTGTCCTCAAAGCGAGCAAAGAAGTTGTTTAATTTGTCTGGGAGCAAGTTGTCGCTTGGGGGGGGGGGGGTATACACAGTTGTGACTATAATCGAAGAGGATTCTCTTGGAAGATAATCCGGTCGGCATTTGATTGTAAGGAGTTCTAGGTCAGGTGAACAAAAAGACTTGAGTTCCTGTATGTTGTTGTGATTACACCATGACAAGTTAATCATAAGACATACACCCCCGCCCTTCTTCTCACCAGAGATGTTTGTTTCTGTCGGCGTGATGCGTGAAGAAACCGTATCCCGAGTGAGCCATGTTTCTGTGAACAGAGAATGTTACAATCTCTGATGTCTCTGGAAGGCAACTCATGCCCTAAATTCATCCACCTTGTTATCTAGAGATTGGACATTGGAGAGTAATATGCTAGGAAGCAGTGGATGGTGTGCTCGCCTTCTGAGTCTGACCAGTAAGCCTCTCCGTCTGCCTCTCCTGCGGCGACTGCATTGTTTTGGGTTGGACTCTGGGATAAGATCCCATGTCCAGGGTGGAGGTCCGAACAAAGGATCCGCTTCGGGAAAGACAGAGTGAAGTGCAATTGAGATTGCATCATCTTTGGATCTGTTGGGGCAGCATGTGAATCGGAGTGGATCTAGGGTGTCTGGGATGGTGGTGTTGATGTGTGTCATGACCAGCCTTTCAAAGCACTTCATAAATACAGATGTGAGTGATACAGGGCGATAGTCATTTAGGCAGGTTGACATGACTTCCGGCGCCGACAGAGATGGCCGCCTCACTTCGCGTTCCTAGCAAACTATGCAGTATTTTGTTTTTTTTACGTGTTATTTCTTACATTGGTACCCCAGGTAATCTTAGGTTTCATTACATAGAGTGGGGAGGAACTACTGAATATAAGAGCAACGTCAACTCACCATCATTACGACCAGGAATATGACTGTCCCGAAGCGGATCCTGTGTTTTGCCTTCCACCCAGGACAATGGATCGGTTCCCAGCCGGCGACCCTAAACAACGACGCCGTTTAAAGGGCAAACGAAGCGGTCTTCTGGTCAGGCTCCGGAGACGGGCACATCGCGCACCACTCCCTAGCATACTACTCGCCAATGTCCAGTCTCTTGACAACAAGGTTGATGAAATCCGAGCAAGGGTAGCATTCCAGAGAGACATCAGAGACTGTAACGTTCTTTGTTCCACGGAAACATGGCTCACTCGAGAGATGCTAACGGAGTCGGTGCAGCCAACTGGTTTCTTCACGCTTCGCGCCAACAGAAACAACCATCTTTCTGGTAAGAAGAGGGGCGGGGGTATGCCTTATGATTAACGAGACGTGGTGTGATCATAACAACATACAGGAACTCAAGTCCTTCTGTTGACCTGACTTAGAATTCATCACAATCAAATGTCGACCGCATTATCTACCAAGGGAATTCTTTTCAAATATAATCACAGCCGTATATATTCCCCCCCAAGCAGACACATCGATGGCCCTGAACAAAGGATCCGCTTCGGGAAAGACAGAGTGAAGTGCAATTGAGATTGCGTCATCTTTGGATCTGTTGGGGCGGCATGTGAATCGGAGTGGATCTAGGGTGTCTGGGATGGTGGTGTTGATGTGTGTCATGACCAGCCTTTCAAAGCACTTCATAAATACAGATGTGAGTGATACAGGGCAATAGTCATTTAGGCAGGTTGACATGACTTCCGACGCCGACAGAGATGGCCGCCTCACTTCGCGTTCCTAGCAAACTATGCAGTATTTTGCCGTATATATTCCCCCCCAAGCAGACACATCGATGGCCCTGAACAAACTTTATTTGACTCTAGGTAAACTGGAAACCACTTATCCCGAGGCTGCATTCATTGTAGAAGGGGATTTGAACAAGGCTAATCTGAAAACAAGACTCCCTAAATTCTATCAGCATATCGATTGTGCTACCAGGGCTGGTAAAACCCTGGATCATTGTTATTCTAAGTTCCGCGACGCACAATTAGCCCTTCCCCGCCCTCCTTTCGGAAAAGCTGACCACGACTTCATTTTGTTTCTTCCAGCCTACAGACAGAAACTAAAAGAAGAAGCTCCCAAGCTCAGGTCTGTTCATCGCTGGTCCGACCAATCTAATTCCACTCTTCAAGACTGCTTCGATCACGTGGATTGGGATATGTTCCGCATTGCGTCCAACAACAACATTGACGAATGCGCTGATTCGGTGAGAAATTAGAAAGTGCATCGGCGATGCTATACCCAGAGCACCGATTAAAACATTCTCAAACCAGAAACCATGGATTGATTGCAGCATTCGCTCCGAACTGAAAGCGCAAACCACTGCTATTAACCAGGGCAAGGTGACCGGAAACATGACCGAATACAAACAATGTAGCTATTCCCTCCGCAAGGCAATCAAACAAGTTAAGTGTCAGTATAGAGACAAAGTAGGGTCGCAATTCAACTGCTCAGACACAAAAGGTATGTGGCAGGGTCTAAAGTCAATCACGGATTACAAAAAAAAAACAGTCCCGTCGCGGACCAGGATGTCTTGCTCCCAGACAGACTAAATAACTTTTTTGCTCGTTTTGAGGACAATACAGTGCCACTGACAACGGCCCGCTACCAAAACCTGCGGGCTCTCCTTCACTGCAGCCGACGTGAGTAAAACATTTAAACGTGTTAACCCTCGCAAGGCTGCAGGCCCAGACGGCATCCCCAGCCGCATCCTCAGAGCATGCTCAGACCAGCTAGCTGGAGTGTTTATGGACATATTCAATCTATACTTATCCCAGTCTGCTGTTCCCACATGCTTCAAGAGGGCCACCATTGTTCCTGTTCCCATGAAAGCTAAGGTAACTGAGCTGAAAAACTACCGCCCCGTAGCACTCACTTCCGTCATCATGAAGTGCTTTGAGAGACTAGTCAAGGATAATATCACCTCCACCCTACCTGACACACTAGACCCACTCCAATTTGCTTACCGCCCCAAAAGGTCCACAGACGATGCAATCGCAGCCACACTGCACACGGCCCTAACCCATCTGGACAAGAGGAATACCCATGTGAGAATGCTGTTCATCGACTACAGCTCAGCATTTAACACCATATTACCCTCCAAACTCGACATCAAGCTCGAGACCGTGGGTCTCGATCCCGCCCTGTGCAACTGGGTCCTGAACTTTCGGACGGGACGCCCCCAGGTGGTGAGGGTAGGTAACAACATCTCCACCCCGCTGATCCTCAACACTGGGGTGCGTTCTGAGCCCTCTCCTGTACTCCCTGTTCACCCACGAATGCGTGGCCATGCACGCCTCCAACTCAATCATCAAGTTTGCGGACGACACTATTGTGGTAGGCTTGATTACCAACAACGACGAGACGGTCTACAGGGAGGTGAGGGCCCTCGGAGTGTGGTGTCAGGAAAATAACCTCACACTCAATGTCAACAAAACAAAGGAGATGATTGTGGACTTCAGGAAACAGCCGAGGGAGCACCCCCCTATCCACATCAACAGTACAGTGGTGGAGAAGGTAGAAAGTTTTAAGTTCATTGGCATACACATCACGGACAAACTGAATTGGTCCACCCACACAGACAGCGGTGTGAAGAAGGCGCAGCAACGCTTCTTCAACCTCAGGAGGCTGAAAAATGTGGCTTGTCACCAAAAGCACTCACAAACTTCTAAAGATGCACAATGCCTGGTACGGCAAGCTGCCTGGTACGGCAACTGCTCCGCACACAACCGTAAGGCTCTCCAGAGGGTAGTGAGGTCTGCACAACGCATCACCGAGGGCAAACTAACTGCCCTCCAGGACACCTACACCACCCGATGTCACAGGAAGGCCATAAAGATCATCAAGGAACACAACCACCCGAGCCACTGCCTGTTCACCCCGCTATCATCCAGAAGGCGAGGTCAGTACAGGTGCATCAAAGAAGGGACCGAGAGACTGAAAAACAGCTTCTATCTCCATCAGACTGTTAAACAGCCACCACTAACATTGAGTGGCCTCTGCCAACATACTGACTCAACTCCAGCCACTTTAAGGGAATTGATGGAAAAATGTATCACTAGCCACTTTAAACAATGCCACTTAATATAATGTTTACATACCCTACATTACTCATCTCATACGTATATGTATATACTGTCCTCATTTAAACTGCTGCATCTTGCTGCATCTACTGCATCTTGCCATCTTTATGTATTACATCACTAGCCACTTGAAACTATGCCACTTTATGTTTATATACCATACATTACTCATCTCATATGTATATACTGTACTCTATACCATCTACTGCATCGTGCCTATGCCGTTCTGTACCATCACTCATTCATATATCTTTATGTACATATTCTTTATCCCTTTACACTTGTGTGTATAAGATAGTAGTTGTGGAATTGTTAGGTTAGATTACTCGTTGGTTATTACTGCATTGTCGGAACTAGAAGCACAAGCATTTCGCTACACTCACATTAACATCTGCTAACCATGTGTATGTGACAAATAACATTTGATTTGATTTGAAGTTACCTTCGAGCTCTTGGGAACAGGGACAATGGTGGCCATCTTGAAACATTACAAACTGGGACATTGTCTGGTATTTTGTCTGGTGGCTGGTCCGGCTGCCTTGAGAATGTTAACCTGTTTAAACGTTTTGCTCACATCGGCCACGGAGAACGAGATCACACAGTCACAGCGTTATATTCCTAGAAGGGAGAATAAAAGGCATTTAAGTAGATGACACTCGTCAAGATGATCTGCATACATTTTTCAGTGAAAAAGTGGAATATTGAGTACAGGGACTTCATATGACAATACACTCCTGATACCCAACATTTTCTAATAGAGAGCAATGCTCCCCCTCTCAATGAAGAGTTGCAGTGAAACGTTCACTGCTTTAGTTTCTGCTCCTTGGTCAACCAAAATCAAACTAAATACATTTTCATTGAGACCTCAACAATGGCCCCTCTTACTCAATCAATTCATTGCAAGTTTGTATTACTGTTGAAGTATCACTTACAGAATGCTATTGACCTTCAAGATGTAGCAATATAAACATGTATTGTACAGGAGCAAATGAAGGACAATGAGTTGTTGGCAGATATGAATTATTTTCACTTGTATATTTTTATATATTTCTGTTGCACACCTCACTCTTTGCTCTCTTTAGGTTTTAGAGGCCATTGATTCAACATTTCCTCCACACCTGAACGAACGGCTACAAGGCTGTTTATATAACCATCCTGCTTGCTGTGTGTGTGTGTGTGTGTGTGTGTGTGTGTGTGTGTGTGTGTGTGTGTGTGTGTGTGTGTGTGTGTGTGTGTGTGTGTGTGTGTGTGTGTGTGTGTGTGTGTGTGTGTGTGTGTGTGTGTGTGTGTGTGTGTGTGTGTGTGTGTGTGTGTGTGTGTGCATGTATGTGTTTGCGTGCGTGTGCATGTGTTTGCGTGCGTGGATATGCGGGTGCATGCATGTGTGTGTTTTTATGATCAACACAGCCAATATACTGAAAGCCTCAAGGCTGAGGATATGTGTGTATGGTTAGCAGTTTGTTTTTGTTATTATAAGAAAGTGTTAAACGGTACATACTCCTATTCTGCCCTGTACTGTGCAGTGCCGAGCTCTATTTCATTCCCCAGAGACAGTATCTGCTGAAAACTGGACAGACATTCAACGGTTCATGTTCTGATTCATTGGCTACAGTACATGTAGTCCAGTTGAGGACCCCTGTGGACACATAGGTTTGTCAAACAAAACACTATAATACACTACGTGACCAAACGTATGTGGACACCTGCTTTGTTGAACATCTCATTCCAAAATCATGGGCATTAATATGAAGTTGGTCCCCCCTTTGCTACTATAACAGCCTCCACTCTTCTGGGAAGGATTTCAACTAGATGTTGGAACATTGCTGAGGGGACTGGCTTCCATTCAGCCACAAGAGCATTAGTGAGGTCGGGCACTGATGTTGGGCGATTAGGCCTGGCTTGCAGTCGGCATTCTAATTCATCCCAACGGTGTTTGATGGTCACATTCTGTGAGCTTGTGTGGCCTTCCACTTTGCGGCTGAGCCGTTGTTGCTCCTAGATGTTTCCACTTCACTATAACAGCACTTACAGTTGACTGGTGCAGCTCTAGCAGGGCAGTAATTTGACAAACTGACTTATTGGAAAGCTGGCATCCTATGACAGGGTCACGTTAAAAGTCACTGAGCTCTTCAGGAAGGCCATTCACCTGTCAGCAACAGGTGTGGCTTAAATAGCCGAATCCACTAATTTGAAGGGGTGTCCACATACTTTTGTATACACAGTGCATTCGGAAAATGTTCACACCATTTGACTTTTTCTCTATTTTCTTTACGTTACAGCCTTATTATAAAATTGAAAAAAAAAAATATATATATATATTTATATATATATATATATATATATATATATATATATAAATATATATATGTATCAATCTACACACAGAAACTGCTAATGACAAAGCAATAACTTAAAAAAAAAAAATTTTTTGCAAACTGTGGGAACTCATATAGACAGGTGTGTGCCAATTTTGAGTCTCATAGCAAAGGGTTTGAATACGTACAGTACCAGTCAAAAGTTTGGACACATCTACTTAGGGGTTTTCTTTATTTTTACTAATTTCTACATTGTAGAGTAATAGTGAAGACATCAAAACTATGAAATAACACATAAGGAATAATGTAGTAACCAGAAAAGTGTTAAACAAATCAAAATATATTTAAAACTTCTTGAAACTCCCCATCCCGGATCCGGGTTTGTGACTAAAGCCTCAGGCTCATTAGCATAACGCAACGTTAACGATTTCTGAAAATTGCAAATAAAATGAAAATAATGCGTCTGCTCTCAAGCTTAGCCTTTTCTTAACAACACTGTCATCTCAGATTTTCAAAATATGCTTTTGAACCATAGAAATTGACTAATTTGTGTAAGAGTATGCAAAGCTAGCATAGCATTTTGAGTAGCATTTAGCACGCAACATTTTCACAAAAACCAGATAACCAGATAAATACAATCATTTACCTTTGAAGAGCTTCTGATGTTTTCAATGAGGAGACTCTCAGTTACATACCAAATGCGCAGTTTTTCCTGAAAGCGTCTGTGTGTAGGAGAAATCGTTCCGTTTTCTACATTGCGTCTGGCTACCGAAAGGAACCGAAAATTCAGTCACCTACAACGTAAAACTTTTTCCGGATTAACTACATAATATCGACCGAAACATGGCAAACGTTGTTTGGAATCAATCCTCAAGGTGTTTTTTCACATATCTCTTCATTGATATGCAGTTCGTGGAAGCTTGCTTTCCTCTCTGTATCCCATGGAAAAATACTGGCAGGTGACTTTTGCGCACCAATTTCGGCGCAGGACACCGGGCGGACACCTGGTAAATGTGGTCTCTTATGGTCAATCTTCCAATGATCTGCCTACAAATACGTCACAATGCTGCAGACACCTTGGGGAAACGACAGAAAGGGCAGGCTCATTCCTCTCGCATTCACAGCCATATAAGGAGACAATGGAAAACAGAGCCTCAAAAATCCTTGTCATTTCCTGGATGCCATCTCATCTTGGTTTTGCCTGAAGCTCACGTTCTAGGGCACGCACAGAGAATATCTTGGTATTTCTGGACACGGCAGAGTGTTTTCTTTCGAATGCTATCAATTATATGCATAGTCGAGCATCTTTTTGTGACAAAATATCTTGTTTAAAACGGGAACGTTTTTCATCCAAAAATGAAATAGCGCCCCCATAGATGTAAGAGGTTGTGTATCTGTCACAGGAGGAGACGGCGGCTATGGAAACATATGTCACCGAATCTCTGGGACAGGGATACATTCGGCCTTTCACTTCACCTGCCTCCACAAGTTTATTTTTTGTGAAGAAGAAGGATGGAGGTTTAAGCCAGTGCATTGACTATAGAGGTTTAAATCTGATGACGGTGAAGTATAGTTATCTGCTGCCTCTAATAGCCAGTGTGACTGAGTCATTGCATGGGGCGCGCTTCTTCACCAAATTGGATCTCAGGAGTGCTTACAACCTGGTGCGTATCCGGCAGGGGGATGAGTGGAAGACGGCATTTAGTACCACCTCTGGGCACTATGAGTACCTTGTCATGCCGTACGGGTTGATGAATGCTCCATTCGTCTTCCAATCCTTTGTAGATGAGATTTTCAGGGACCTACACGGGCAGGGTGTAGTGGTGTATATAGATGACGTTCTGATATACTCCGCTACACGTGCCGAGCATGTGTCTCTGGTGCTCAAGGTGCTTGGTCGACTGTTGGAGCATGACCTGTACGTTAAATGTCTGTTCTTTCAACAGTCCGTCTCCTTCCTAGGGTACCGCCTGTCTGAGTCAGGAGTGGAGATGGATAATGACCGCATTTCAGCCGAAATTGGCCGACTCCAACCACAGTAAAGTTGGTGCAGCGGTTCTTAGGGTTTGCCAACTACTACCGGAGGTTTATTTCGGGGCTTTGGTCAGGTAGCGGCTCCCATTACGGACAGGGCTTTTGGTCACCTGAGGTCTCTGTTTACCTCGGCTCCTGTGTTGGCTCATCCTGATCCCTCCTTAGTGTTCATAGTAGAGGTGGATGCATTCGAGGCTGGGATAGGAGCTGTGCTGTCTCAGCGCTCGGGTACGCCAGTCGAAGACGCTCAGCCCAGCGGCACAAAACTATGATGTGGGGGACCGGGAGCTGTTGGCTGTTGTCGGGGCTCTGAAAACATGGAGTCATGCATTACATGCGGAGCCCACTCCCATCCAGTGTCCAGTTGGACGTAAGTGCGTTCCGTCTGATGTTCGTGATTGATTGATCTGTTGGGCTCACACGTCACCCTCCTCTGGTCATCCTGGTATCGGTCGGACAGTGCGCGTCTTAGTGGGAAATACTGGTGACCCACTGGTTTATGTTATGTTTCATCCTGCTCGGTGTGCACGCAGTGCAAGGCACCTACCCACCTACCCAGATGGAAATTAAAACCCCTACCCGTTCCACAACGGCCGTGGTCACACCTATCGGTGGATTTCGTGACGGATCTCCCTCCGCCACAAGGAAACACCACGATCCTGGATGTTGTGGATTGGTTTTCTAAGTCCTGCCGTCTCATTCCTTTGCCCGATCTCCCTACGGCCCTACAGACAGCGGAGGCCCTGTTTGCACTTCCGGCACTACGGGGTACCTGAGGATTTAGTGTCTGATCGGGGTCCCCAATTCACATCAAGGGTCTGGAGAGCGTTCATGGAACGTCTGGGGGTCTCGGTCAGCCTGACCTCGGGGTTTCACCCTGAAAGTAATGGGCATTTGGAGAGAGTTAACCAGGATGTGGGTAGGCTTCTGCAGTCTTATTGCCAGAACCGACCGGTGGAGTGGTCGGTTTTCACCCCCTGGGCAAAGATGGCCCATAACTCCCTCCGGCACTCCTCCAGTAACCTGTCTCAGTTTCAGTGAGTGCCGGTCCTGGCACCGTGGCATCCGAGCCAAATCGAAGCACCTGCGGTGGGTGACTGGTTTCGGCGCTCGGAGGAAACCTGGGACGCTGCCCATGTACGCCTGCAACGGGCCATCAGGCGACAGCAGGCGAGCTCCGACTGCCACCGCAGTGAGGCTCCGGTGTATGCACCAGGAGACCAGGTCTGGCTCTCAACCCGAAACCTGCCCCTGCTCTTCAGGCCGGTGGTGGCTGGTCCGCTCCAGCAGTCTGAGGTGCGGGAGGTTCCTCCGCCCCGTCTGGACATTGAGGGTCCCCCGGCGTATACTGTATGAGCCATCATGGACTCTAGGCATCGGGCGAGGGGCCTTCAGTACCTCGTGGAGTGGGAGGGGTACGGTCCGGAGGAGAGATGCTGGGTGCCGGTGGAGGACATCCTGGACCCTTCCTTACTACAGGAATATCACCGTCTCCACCCAGATCGCCCTGCGCCTCGTCGTCCGGGTCGTCCCATAGGCCGGAGTCAGTGCGATGCTGGAGCCGAAGTGTGACAGAATGCACGATGGTATGTGTCCATCTGTTTGACGACAGAAGCAATTATCTATGAGACATGCTTGGGACACACCAAGAATCATGGTTGCCATAGCAGTAAAACTCTAATTAGAGACACTTTACCAGCACGTAAAACGCTGCAATATTTGTATTGAAATCCGATTGAAAAATAGGTTGAGGATGAGACAATTAACATTAAGTTTGAAAAGTTTTAGTGTAACGGGGTAATCCGAAAAGAGACAGTAATACACCCAGTATGAACAAAGCAATCCCTCTTAATTGTCTATCAGAGATGTTGTTGAGATGCCTCCAGTGGAGCAGGCTTTGGGGGTCGCTGCTATGAGCTGTTGCTGTTTCTTATAAGCCATTGATTGTGAGGTGCTGACATCAAAATTAAAGAAATTTCAACCCACATGCAAATTAATGTTCTAGTGAGATCATGTGTTAGTGGGTAGCGAGTGTGAATACAACTGGGCCTCTTGCATCTCACACAATTATCCAACTCTGGAACTTTGCCCGAATTGTTTGTTTCTTACATTTTTTTCTCCTTTCTTCTTTTTCTAGAGTTTGACATGTTTTTTTTGTCGTTGTTGTTGTTGCATTTAGCCAGGAGATGTTTACCACAACACCAAAGGTACTGTGTTTGAGTTCATGAGAATGCGTCAGCCATCAGTGCAGCCCACATACAGCCCACATAAGCAAATATTAACATCTCTATAGTCCTGTCCCCTAAGTAGAATCTCCTACCCACCGAACCAGGCATTCAGCCACAATGACAGTGTTTGATCATGATACATTGCTGCTTGACTCGAACTCGCAGTAACCCACTCTGAAAGATTTATTCACACAAGTCATGATATCCAGGGAGACTGTTGTAGTTGTGTTATCTTTGTGTACAGTGACATTACTGAGGTGAGTAAACATGTCCAGGCAGCCCAACCCTGCTAGGATGTATCAGTAACAGGTCAGGACCCCTGGACCTCCTGGACCCTGCTGATTCTACCCTGTTAACTCCCTCTGACAGTAGATATCAGAGAACTTTAGCTCACCACCGTTAGTGGCCTCAGTTTCAATGATCAACTCAAACAACACATCGCAGTACTTCTGTGTTTAAAAAAAACAGACTATGGTAACAAGAAATCAAGTATGCTAATTTGACAGTGTTCTTTACATAAATAGAAACACCAAATATACACCAGAAACAGAGTCGGTGCACTTGTCAACAAGTAGCTTCCCTAGGCGTATTCTCCCCTGCACTCTTGGAGAAGCCAGCCCAGAGATAGTAGTCAGTGCATGGGTAAATTAGTAAATATGTAATTAGAGCAGACTCGTTAGTGATGACACCCCCGTGGAGGCCGTCTAATTAGCTCAATTAGCACCATGGGCTCAGGCCTCTCCTCCGCAGTGAGGTGCCCACTGTAGGCCTCCGCAGGAAACACACTCTGCTCCGACCTGTTCCGAGTTCGAGAGCTCAGAGTCACATACACAGACACACACATATGCACACACGCACACCCAAGCATGTACACACACATGCAGGAACGCGGACATACACACACACACACTAGCAGTAGCACACATGTACGCATCTACACACTCACTGTGGCTCCCTTGAGATCTAACAGAACCCAATCACCAAGGGATCCCCCTGCGGACTTCATGCCTGCCACGCACACAGATGGTACCCACAAAACAAAGAGTTTGTCTCCTTCTTCCTTCCCTTCAACAAAGACATCCTTAGATCAGTTGTAAACGCCTGCAGAGAAAGACGCCTTGTGGCATTGATTGTAGAACTAATTTGTGGTTGTAGTAATGCTTGGAGGGAATTGTCTATATGTCTGCATATGCTTCAGGGGACACTGGTGCAGCATTTTTGAGTACTTGCACACAAAACACAGTGGCATGTATACTCACACTGATGAACACACTGATGTTGTAAGTGAACCATGAAGGCACAATGCAACATCTTCATGCATAACCCATACTACCCCATACAAATACATTATACAAATAACCCATACAACCCATTACAAATACATTATACAAATAACCCATTCTACCCAATGTCACGTTCTGACCTTAGTTCTTTTGTTATGTCCTTGTTTTAGTATGGTCAGGGCGTGAGTTGGGTGGGTTGTCTTTGTTCATTTTTCTATGATTTGGTATTTCTGTGTTTGGCCTGGTATGGTTCTCAATCAGAGGCAGCTGTCAATCGTTGTCCCTGATTGAGAACCATACTTAGGTAGCCTGTTTTTCCCCCTTGAGTTGTGGGTGATTGTTTACTGTGTCTGTGTGTTCCACACGGAACTGTTTCGGTTTGTTATTTTTGTATTTTGTCGTGTTCAGTTTGTTCTATTAAATATGGACACTTACCACTCTGCGCATTGGTCCTCCTCTTCTCCTTCATACGACAACCGTTACAGAATCACCCACCACCAAAGGACCAGGCAGCGTGGTAACGGGCAGCAGTGATCTCCAGACTCCTGGACATGGGAGGAGTTCCTAGATGGCAAGGGACCCTGGGTACAGCCGGGAGAGTTTCGCCGCCCTAAGACAGAGCTGGAAGCAGCGAAAGCTGAGAGGCGGTGGTATGAGGAGGCAGCACGGCAGCGCGGTTGGAAGCCCGAGAGGCAGCCCCAAAAATGTCTTGGTCAGGTTGCCAACTCCCTTAGCCAACTCCCCGTGCTTACCGTGGAGAGAGGGGGACCGGAAAGTCACCGTGCTATGCCATGAGGCGCACGGTGTCCCCAGTTCGCAGGCATAGCTCTGTGCGGTACATAGCAGCGCCTCGTATCAGCCAGGATAGAGTAGGCATCGAGCCAAGTGCCATGAAGCCGGTCTCCAGTGCGTCTCCACGTGCCAGGGTACATGGCACCAGCCCTACGCATGGTGTCCCCGGTTCGCCAGCACAGCCCAGTGCGGGCTATTCCACCTCGCCGCACTGGCCTGGCTACGGGGTCATTCAGCCAGGTAGGGTTGGGCAGGCTCGGTGCTCAAGACTTCCAGTGCGCCTTCACGGTCCGGTCTATCCGGTGCCACCTCCACGCACCAGCCCTCAGGTGGCAGCCCCACGCGCCAGGCTGCCTCTCCGTCTCCTCCCTACAGGTGCTCCCGTCTGTCCTGAGCTGCCGGAGCCGCCTGTCAGTCAGGAGCTGCCGGAATCTCCCTTCACTCCGGAGCTGCCGGAGTCTCCCGCCTGTCCTGAGCTCTGCCGGAGTCTCCCGCCTGTCCTGAGCTGCCGGAGTCTCCCGTCTGTCCTGAGCTGCCGGAGTCTCCCGTCTGTCCTGAGCTGTCAGAGCCGCCAGTCTGTCCTGAGCTGCCGGAGCTGCCTGTCAGTCACGAGCTACCGGAATCTCCCTTCACTCCGGAGCTGCCGGAGTCTCCTGCCTGTCCGGTGCTGCCGGAATCTCCCGTCCATTGCTAGGGTCCCCAGTCCGAGGTCGGCGGCGAGGGTCACGGAGGCGGGTTCAGAGGCGGACAAAGACTATGGTGGGGTCCACATCCCGCGCCAGAGCCGCCACCGCAGACAGACACCCAGCCAGACCCTCCCCTATAGGTTCAGGTTTTGCGGCCGGAGTCCGCACCTTGGGGGGGAGGGGGGGGGTACTGTCACGTTCTGACCTTCTTTTGTTATGTCTTTGTTTTAGTATGGTCAGGGTGTGAGTTGGGTGGGTTGTCTTTGTTCGTTTTTCTATGATTTGGTATTTCTGTGTTTGGCCTGGTATGGTTCTCAATCAGAGGCAGCTGTCAATCGTTGTCCCTGATTGAGAACCATACTTAGGTAGCCTGTTTTTCCCCCTTAAGTTATGAGTGATTGTTTACTGTGTCTGTGTGTTCCACACGGAACTGTTTCGGTTTGTTATTTTTGTATTTTGTCGTGTTCAGTTTGTTCTATTAAATATGGACATTTACCACGCTGCGCATTGGTCCTCCTCTTCTCCTTCATACGACGACCGTTACACCCCATATAAATACATTATACAAATAACCCATACAAATACATTATACAAATAACCCATACTACCCCATACAAATATATTATACAAATAACCCATACTACCCCATACAAATATATTATACAAATAACCCATACTACTCCATATAAATACATTATACAAATAACCCATACCCCTCAAGCATATTCTAATTCAGTAGTCTAAAATTGGCCCAGAGAATCTTGTGTTTCTCGTTGAGAACAACATGGTGGAATCTGAGGCAGCGGTGTGGAGGCAGCAGAGATGCACTATTGAACCTAGTCTTTTGTCAGTGAAATGAAATGCGGTCTCAGTTGTTCTACAAAGCATGCGACAGATTTTCAAAGAAATTAGACAGGCAATGTTTTGCACATGGTGCTAAGGGGAAGCTAGGGGGAAGGACAGGTTCCACAACTGCAGGAGGAGAAAAATCAGATGACTGACTGACTTTGAGCCAACACTGTTATCAGATTACCCTTAATTGGAAGTTTAATTAAAAGTTCTTTTGAATGTGTTTTACCACGGACTGGCAGAATGACATTAAGTCCTTACAATAGGCACACAACCTGCTTGCAGTACGACGTCAGCACTTCTCTTTATGGGCCATGCATACAGCAGCCTTCTTACTGCTACAGTGCTACAGTTGTTTCATTAAAGGCAACATATCCAATTACAGGAGTACGGCAGGAGCCATTTTGTTACAAGATGCTCAGATCCCATCTTGATCGGAGGAGCAGATTAGACAGCCTCTCTGGGGTGGTTTCATTAGAGGTCTCTGAGTCTTCCAGTAGGTGGAAACCTGCCACAAACCAAGAGTCTAAACATTTCTATTCATCCCATTAATCTCTGGAATGAGAACAAGGGAAAGAAAAATCCACTCCTAAACATGTATCCTTATCTACTCAGGATATTTCTTCATCAAACCACACGGCGTTGAACTAAAATGTTGAATTGTAATGAATAGAATATTTATTTTAGAACCATTCACAGGTGAGGCAGGCAAGTGGCTCCCCTGAGCTTATCAGAATAAAATAGATCTACTGTCTGCAGTATGTGGCAGGTGGATAGCTGAAAGTGATGAGCAGGTGAGAAAATTGACGCTGGAATGTAAACATTTATAGTCTTGGTGTCTTTGATGTAATTGGACCCCTAGGTCTGTTACACATGTTTCTTGAAATTAATTTGATACAGTAGCAGAGTGATGAAAGTTGCACAGCCCTATATCTGGTCTGTAATAGTATGTAGCACTTAGCAGGACTCCCAGGGCCACTTAGCACTATGACAAACTGGTGTTGAGGTATTTATTGCCACCTCACTGAGATCAGGGGCGCAACACGTTGTGTGCCACACACAGCTGTGTGTCTGCCTGATGATATGATGACTATAACTGGATGCCAGCACATTTCCAGGGCTCTGGGTTGAGTGGCTTGGGCTTGGCACACTGTCTTATTCCTAGATGACAAAGGACAACATTCCCACAAAGACCCCTCTCTCTCTATTCTCTCCCAGAGAGCACTGGCCAGCTCCCTGTCATATGAGACACATTTGATACAGAGAATCATACTTTTGTCTCTCTTCGATAGCATGGCACATTATAAGTGAAGAGGTTACTTTCTACAGTCTGGTAGCCTGAATGTTGATGGTAGCTGATGAATGCAACGACTTTTGTGACATGATCTTCATCCAACATGGTTCAAGTTATTTTGTACTTCGAATCAACAGTCTGTTTATCTCCCATGAACTAAATGAAACAGGACAAGGACTGTAATCCTGACAAGATCTCAGCGTCATGACCTTCAGTAGCTCCTAGAAGAAGCAACATATGAGGGGGATAAAACCCAATGACAAGAGCAATAAAGAGCTTGGCCCGGGGCAGCCCATCATATCCACTCTCTCTGTCTGTTATCTAGAGGCCTGAAGTTTATCAGACACCACGACTTAATCATCTTTATCACAGGACAGGAGAGGAAACCAGACACACTTTCCTTTCATTAGGGAGAGGAAATTTGATCAATCTGATTAGCTTTCTTCATTATCTCTTTTATATACCTCTCCCTTCCTCTCACTCGCTGTCTTTGAGCCCAAGTTGTGGCCCGAGGGAAGGCTTGATAGCGTGAAGCCAGACAGACAGGGTCTAGGGGATGTGTGCTCCCCATCTCCCAATGCACAGGGAGATAGAGGTAGGCTGTGTACGGATATGATGGGAGATAAAAGTGGGCTGATGATGATAATGTGATTGGGATTGTGGGGGTTTGAATTCTGACATTCAGATATGGTGGTGTTTGAACTTCAGTGGCCTAGAAAAGACAAAGGTTGAGAAAAATATACAGTACTCATGCATTCTGTCAGTGTCTTGTGTTCCATTAAATTTGAAGACTTATTTATATCAAATCAGTTCTCTAGGTTTAATTATTGCGTGATTAAACTAATCATGTGAACATTAATTAACTAGGAAGTCGGGGCACCACGGGAAAATGTTTAGAGTTACAGAGTTATAATTTTCCGAATATAACTCTTCAGATATTTTAATATCTTATCAAATCAATTCCATTAGTTATTAATAATATTATCTTTGTTAGTCTCATTCCAAACGTCATAAAGCCAATTTGGTTATCTGCACAAACCCTAGTTTCCATAATCAGCAATATACAAATTGACTTAATTATTCATTTAGTAACTAACTAAACAATCACAGAAATACATAACAAACTAACAGTAGATATTGGTTACTAACAATGATAGAAAAGTAACTAGTGGGTTAAGCTGATATGACGGCTTGGTAGACAAAGGAAAGGGGTGGGGACTGAGAAAGAGCGGGAAAGACAAACTGCATTCACTACACACAGTGGATAATTGTACTCATGGACATTCTAATACTTTGCACATGAACGGCCGCTCATTCTGAAAGAAATTGCAATGTACATATTTATGCCTGTATGTTGTTGTTGTGTCTCCATTGAAACACTCGATCATCATGTAGGGTTCATTAGAGTCTCTGGTTAACTTTCCCAGAAGTCACAATGGCTTTCGTGGTTGTAGGTGGTTAGAATGGATACTTCAGAGTACCATTCAGAAATGTTGTCATAGAATAGGTGCTTCGGTGGTGGTTGATATTCTCGTTCTAGACTTATGTCATTTCTAGCTGCAGACTAGTAATTATATGTCTAAGGTTTTATCTTATTCTGTAGTGATTGATAGTCTCAGAGTTGAACAATTTCTAGCCGTGTAGCCAAAACTACAGCTGTATGGTCTGATGGTCTATAGAATTGTAGCCATTCCAGCGTGGGGGCTCTGTTCCAGCGTTCTCTGACTTAATGTATATTTTGTAGGAAGTGGGTTTTATATGTGGAAAAAGGGACTCACGGGTGTGTGGCCACTGACTATTTAAAACTTCATAACTAAACAAGTATCTTGTTTAGAAGGTTAACATCACATTACATCTTTTCACTAATAGTTTCATTCAATCACATACGTTTCACAATATTTAGATGTAAACCTGACAGCTGGGAAATGTTCACCTTAAGAGATAGTTAGTTTCCTGTCCTTCATGGGATCACCAAATTAAACACACTTGTCATGACTGTCCCTAAAGTGTCCACGGACCACTCCCACATTCTCAAGTATAAATATTGTTTAATTCTTCCATTTTGGGGATTGAGAGTTTTGCGGGGGGGGGGGGCGTCACGACAATTCATACTCCCAGAGTGTAAGTACAGTGAATGCATTCATACCTACAATATATTCATTTTTGAATCTTCATGACTGACTAAATAAAGAAAATAAATGGCATATAACCACATCTCCATCTCTTTCGATCTCTCTTTTCCTTTTAGTCTATCCTCAACAAGAAATCTGTCTGTCCGTTAATTATTTGAGACATTGAAAATACAAACTTGATTGTCAGTCTGTCTCACTTCAATTTCCTCTCGCACTCTCTCTCTCTTCCTCTCTCCCACTCTCTCTCTCTCTCCTCTTCTCTCTTTATCCCTCTCTCACCCACTCTCTCTTCTTCTCTTTTTATCTCTCTCTCCCATTCTCTCTCTTTCTCCCACTCGCTCTTCTTCTCTCTTTATCTCTCTCAACCACTCTCTCTTCTTCTCTTTTTATCTCACTAACTTCTTCTCTCTTTATCTCTCTCTCTCCCACTCTCTCTCTTCTTCTCTCAATATCTCACTCCCACTCACTCTTCTTTTCTCTTTATCACTCTCTCCCCTCTCTTTTTCTTTTTCTCTCACCATCTCTCTCCTCTCTCCTTTGGCAGACTGTTAAATAATGGAGCATTATCTGCCTGGTGGATGTCAGTTACACTGTCCAGTCAGTGTGTGCGTGTGTGTGTGTGTTTGTTTGTGTGTGTGTGTGTGTGTGTGTGTGTGTGTGTGTGTGTGTGTGTGTGTGTGTGTGTGTGTGTGTGTGTGTGTGTGTGTGTGTGTGTGTGTGTGTGTGTGTGTGTGTTGGGCAGTGGTGGCTCCTCAGAGGAGGGAGGGGAGGACCATCCTCCACAGTGACTTTCATAAAAATGTGTGTGTTTGTCTGTCTGCATGTGTGCGTGCATGCATACAGTATGTGTGTCTGCAGCACTCCTGTGTAGCTGTGTGTTTTTCTGGCCTGGGGACTACCTTTAGGCTAATAGCTGCCAAGCAGCTCACAAGCACATGTAATTACCTCACAAAACACATACCCCACATCCTTTGGTCTCCCTCCTCCATCCCCATTCCCATGCTTTTCCATCTCCCTTGGTTGAGGTGAAATGAGAGAACATACTGGTGACAGTCAGTCTATAACTGCAGTCAGTATACTGAGAGCTTGTTACTCATGGCAGGTCATTTCAGCCTTGTTATTTCTGACGGTGTGAAGTCCACCTGCAGAGACAGAGTAACATGAAATATGATATGGTACACGGCTGTTGAGGCGTATTGGAAGGCAACATAAGAACTGTGTATAGTCAGGGATGGTAACACTAGCCAAGTTGTCTGTCTGTCTGTGCCCAGCCTGCATGCTCTATATAGAAGCTCTGGTGTGTTCTGTAAATGAGAGGCCAGTTGGAGCTGAGGAGCGTAAACATGGTGTGCTGGGACTCATCTCCATGGCTCCTGTCCTCGGCTTCCCAGCTGTGAAAAGAGCTGGCCAGAACATGGTCATCAGCAGCATGGCTCACAGAAAGCAATTTTAGAACAATTGCTGTCACAAGAATCGGTGTGATCCGAGTAAAATGCTCTCTGTGGAACATTCCCAGAACAGCAAGCAGTCAGAAAGCCATTTGGTATGTGTGGGTTTTTTATATCTACATTCTGAGAACTGGATCTCAGAGAGCGGAAGCTTCTGCCTCTTGTGCTTATTATTAACCTGAGCTGGCGAATGTGTGTGTGAACATATATATTTAAAAGAATACAGAAGGCCTATATGTTTTTTTAAGGAATACAAATTTTGACAAAAGATTGTCACCATGTGGTAGTGACATTAGTCATGTCTTGTCATGTTCAGATATCTCTCTTTGTTCTGTCTCCAGTACTACCCACCCACACAATATCCTTGAGCATTGTTCAGACACATCAAATGAACCCTCTCTACCTATACACAGAAACAGAAATACACTCGGTCCAAAACAGCAACATATAACACATTTATCATATATTAAAGAACATCACTCATAACAATGCCAATTTGGTATTTTATTGTGTGGGCTGAAAAAGCTTCAGGGAGGGCTCAGTTCAGGGTAGGATGGCTTCCTTTAAGGCAATTAGTTACAGCTTAAACAAAAGTGAAGTTGGCCTTCATTGGTTCCCCAGTAGCACGCATGGATCCCACCCTGTGGTTGTGTGTGTTTGTATGTGTTGAGACCCATTTCCAGCCACTGCATTGGCCAATGGGCTTGGCTGAGTCCCTAGAGTACCAGAGCAACAATGTCTCATCCCTCTCCTCCAACAACCACTGCCCCGACTCCATTCTACAATAACCCCTGCCTCGACTCCATTCTACAATAACCTCCACCCGACTCCATTCTACAGTAACCCCCGCCCCGACTCCATTCTACAATAACCCCTGCCCCGACTCCATTCTACAATAACCTCCACCCGACTCCATTCTACAATAACCCCTGCCCCGACTCCATTCTACAATAACAACCGCCCGACCTCATTCTACAATAACCCCTGCCCCGACTCCATTCTACAATAACCTCCACCCGACTCCATTCTACAATAACCCCTGCCCCGACTCCATTCTACAATAACCCCCGCCCCGACTCCATTCTACAATAACCCCTGCCCCGACTCCATTCTACAATAACCTCCACCCGACTCCATTCTACAATAACCCCTGCCCCGACTCCATTCTACAATAACAACCGCCCGACCTCATTCTACAATAACCACTGCCCGACTCCATTCTACAATAACCACCGCAAGACTCCATTCTACAATACCAACCGCCCGACATCATTCTACAATAACCACTGCCCAGATTCCATTCTACAATAACCCCCGCCCGACTCCATTCTACAATATCCACCGCCCCAACTCCATTCAACGATAACCTCCACCCGACTCCATTCTACAATAACCCCCGCCCCGACTCCATTCTACAATAACCCCCTCCCAAATCCATTCTAAAATAACAACCGCCCCGACTCCATTCTACAATAACCCCCGCCCGACTCCATTCTACAATAACCCCCGCCCGACTCAATTCTACAATATAACTCACACAGACTCCATTCTACAATAACCCCCGCCCAACCCAATTCTACAATAACCCCCTCCCAATTCCATTCTAAAATAACAACCGCCCTGACTCCATTCTACAATAACCCCCGCCCGACTCCATTCTACAATAACCTCCACCCAACTCCATTCTACAATAACCACCGCACGACTCCTTTCTACAATAACCCCCGCCCGAATCGATTCTAAAATAACAACTGCCCCGACTCCATTCTACAATAACACCCGCCCTGACTCCATTCTACAATAACCAACGCTCGACTCCATTCTACAATAACCAAAGCCCAACACCATTCTACAATAACCACCGCCCAAACTCCATTCAACAATAACCTCCACCCGACTCCATTCTACAATAACCCCCGCCCAAACTCCATTCTACAATAACCTCCACCCAACTCCATTCTACATTAACAAACACCGAACACCATTCTACAATAACCACCGCACGACTCCATTCAACAATAACCTCCACCCAACTCCATTCTACAATAACCCCCGACCGAATCCATTCTACGATAAAAACTGCTGCGACTCCATTCTACAATAAAAACTGCCCCGACTCCATTCTACAATAACAACCCCCCGACTCCATTCTACAATAACCCCCGCCACGTCTCCATTCAACAATAACCCCCGCCCCGAATCCATTCTACAATAACAACCGCCTGACTCCATTCTACAATAACCACCGCCCTGACTCCATTCATCAATAACAACCCCCCGACTCCAGTCTACAATAACAACCGCCCGACTCCATTCTACAATAACCACGGCCCTGACTCCATTCTACAATAACCCCCGCCCCGACTTCATTGTGCAATAACCCCCTCCAAGACTTCGTTCTACAATAACAAGCGCCCCAACTCCATTCATCACTAAAAAAAATGACTCCAGTCTACAATAACAACCCCCCGACTCCATTCTACAATATCAACCCCCCGACTCCATTCTACAATATCAACCCCCCGACTCCATTCTACAATAACAAGTGCCCCAACTCCATTCATCAATAACAACCCCCGACTCCAGTCTACAATAACAACCACCCCGACACCATTCTAACATAACAACCCCCCGACTCCATTCTACAATATCAACCCCCCGACTCCATTCTACAATATCAACCCCCAGACTCCATTCTACAATATCAACCCCCGACTCCATTCTACAATAACAACCCCCCGACTCCAGTCTACAATAACAACCACCCCGACACCATTCTAACATAACAACCCCCCGACTCCATTCTACAATATCAACCCCCAGACTCCATTCTACAATAACAACCCCCGACTCCATTCTACAATAACCACCGCCCTGACTCCATTCTACAAAAACGACCGCCCGACTCCATTCTACAATAACCCCCTCCCCGACTCCATTCTACAATAACCACCGCCCTGACTCCATTCTACAATAACCTCCGCTCCGACTTCATTGTACAATAACCCCCTCCTCGACTTCATTGTACAATAAGCCCCGCCCGACTCCATTGTACAATAACCACCACCCTGACTCCATTCTACAATAACCCCCGCCCCGACTTCATTGTACAATAACCCCCTCCCCGACTTCATTCTACAATAACAAGCGCCCCAACTCCATTCATCAATAACAACCCCCCGACTCCAGTCTACAATAACAACCGCCCGACTCCATTCTACAATAACAACCCCCGACTCCATTCTAAATTAACCCCACCACGTCTCCATTCAACAATAACCCCCGCCCAGAATCCATTCTACAATAACAACCGCCCGACTTCATTGTACAATAACCCCCTACCTGACTTCATTCTACAATAACCCCCGCCCGACTCCATTGTACAATAACAATTCCCGACTCCATTCTACAATAACAACCCCAGACTCCATTCTACAATAACCACCGCCTTGACTCCATTCTACAATAACCTCCACCCGACATCATTGTACAATAACCCCGCCCGACTCCATTCATCAATAACAACCTCCCGACTCCATTCTACAATAACAACCCCCGACTCCATTCTACAATAACCCCTGCCCGACTCCATTCTACATTAACAACCGCCCCGACTTCATTCTACAATAACAACACCCCGACTCCATTCTACAATATCAACCCCCCGACTCCATTCTACATTAACAACCGCCCCGACTTCATTCTACAATAACAACACCCCGACTCCATTCTACAATATCAACCCCCCGACTCCATTCTACAATAACCCCCACCCCGACTCCATTCTACAATATCCCCCGCCCGACTCCATTCTACAATAACCCCCGCCCGACTCCATTCTACAATAACAAGCGCCCCAACTCCATTCATCAATAACCCCCCGCCGACTCCAGTCTACAATAACAACCCCCCGACTCCATTCTACAATAATAACCCCCGCCACGTCTCCATTCAACAATAACCCCCGGCCTGAATCCATTCTACTATAACAACCGCCCGACTTCATTCTACAATAACCCCCGCCCCGACTTCATTGTACAATAACCCCCTCCCCGACTCCATTGTACAAGAACAATTCCCGACTCCATTCTACAATAACAACCCCAGACTCCATTCTACAATAACATTTCCCGACTCCATTCTACAATAACATTTCCCGACTCCATTCTACAATAACAACCCCGACTCCATTCTACAATAACAAGTGCCCCAACTCCATTCATCAATAACAACCCCCCGACTCCAGTCTACAATAACAACCACCCCGACACCATTCTAACATAACAACCCCCCGACTCCATTCTACAATATCAACCCCCCGACTCCATTCTACAATATCAACCCCCAGACTCCATTCTACAATATCAACCCCCGACTCCATTCTACAATAACAACCCCCCGACTCCAGTCTACAATAACAACCACCCCGACACCATTCTAACATAACAACCCCCGACTCCATTCTACAATATCAACCCCCAGACTCCATTCTACAATAACAACCCCGACTCCATTCTACAATAACCACCGCCCTGACTCCATTCTACAAAAACGACCGCCCGACTCCATTCTACAATAACCCCCTCCCCGACTCCATTCTACAATAACCACCGCCCTGACTCCATTCTACAATAACCTCCGCTCCGACTTCATTGTACAATAACCCCCTCCTCGACTTCATTGTACAATAAGCCCCGCCCGACTCCATTGTACAATAACCACCACCCTGACTCCATTCTACAATAACCCCCGCCCCGACTTCATTGTACAATAACCCCTCCCCGACTTCATTCTACAATAACAAGCGCCCCAACTCCATTCATCAATAACAACCCCCGACTCCAGTCTACAATAACAACCGCCCGACTCCATTCTACAATAACAACCCCCCGACTCCATTCTAAATTAACCCCACCACGTCTCCATTCAACAATAACCCCCGCCCAGAATCCATTCTACAATAACAACCGCCCGACTTCATTGTACAATAACCCCCTACCTGACTTCATTCTACAATAACCCCCGCCCGACTCCATTGTACAATAACAATTCCCGACTCCATTCTACAATAACAACCCCAGACTCCATTCTACAATAACCACCGCCTTGACTCCATTCTACAATAACCTCCACCCGACATCATTGTACAATAACCCCGCCCGACTCCATTCATCAATAACAACCTCCCGACTCCATTCTACAATAACAACCCCCGACTCCATTCTACAATAACCCCTGCCCGACTCCATTCTACATTAACAACCGCCCCGACTACATTCTACAATAACAACACCCCGACTCCATTCTACAATATCAACCCCCGACTCCATTCTACATTAACAACCGCCCGACTTCATTCTACAATAACAACACCCCGACTCCATTCTAAAATATCAACCCCCCGACTGCATTCTACAATAACCCCCACCCCGACTCCATTCTACAATATCCCCCGCCCGACTCCATTCTACAATAACCCCCGCCCGACTCCATTCTACAATAACAAGCGCCCCAACTCCATTCATCAATAACCCCCCGCCGACTCCAGTCTACAATAACAACCCCCCGACTCCATTCTACAATAATAACCCCCGCCACGTCTCCATTCAACAATAACCCCCGGCCTGAATCCATTCTACTATAACAACCGCCCGACTTCATTCTACAATAACCCCCGCCCCGACTTCATTGTACAATAACCCCCTCCCCGACTCCATTGTACAAGAACAATTCCCGACTCCATTCTACAATAACAACCCCAGACTCCATTCTACAATAACATTTCCCGACTCCATTCTACAATAACATTTCCCGACTCCATTCTACAATAACAACCCCGACTCCATTCTACAATAACCCCCGCCCTGACTCCATTCTACAATAACCCCCGCCGACGTCATTGTACAATAACCCCGCCCCGACTCCATTCTACAATAACCCCCGCCCGACGTCATTGTACAATAACCCCGCCCGACTCCATTCTACAATAACCCCGCCTGACGTCATTGTACAATAACCCCGTCCCGACTCCATTCTACAATAACCCCCGCCCGACGTCATTGTACAATAACCCCGCCCCGACTCCATTCTACAATAACCCCCGCCTGACTCCATTGTACAATAACAATTCCCAACTCCATTCTACAATAACAAGCGCCCCGACTCCATTCTACCATAACAACCCCCGACTCCATTCTACAATAACAAGCGCCCGACTACATTCTACAATAACAAGCGCCCCAACTCCATTCATCAATAACAACCCCCCGACTCCATTCTACAATAACAACCCCCGACTCCATTCTGCAATAACAAGCACCCGACTCCATTCTACAATAACAAGCGCCCCAACTCCATTCATCAATAACAACCCCCCGACTCTAGTCTACAATAACAACCGCCCGACTCCATTCTACAATAACAACCCCCCGACTCCATTCTACAATAACAACCCCCGACTCCAGTCTACAATAACAACCGCCCCGACTCCATTCTACAATAACAACCCCCCAACTCCATTCTACAATAACAACCCCCCGACTCCATTCTACAATATCAACCCCCCGACTCCATTCTACAATAACAACCGCCCCGACTCCATTCTACATTAACAACCCTCAGACTCCAGTCTACAATAACAACCGCCCCGACTCCATTCTACAATAACAACCCCCCGACTCCATTCTACAATATCAACCCCCCGACTCCATTAAAAAATATCCACCGCCACCATTCCATTCTACAATAAAGACCGCCCTGGCTCCACCACTTCCCATCCCAAATGTACACCATCAAATAACACCCAGAAGGAAAGACTAAGATCAGTAGCAGTATATAACCATGACCTAGAGAAAAGAGGCAGTAGGCTGTGGTCCAGCATCAGATGGAAGCATAAGAGTCAGTGGTCAGACAGACAAGACCTTCCAGTGGATACCTGACTGACCTGTCAGCCCTGTGCCACCTATCCTCAGGCCATCTGCTCCACTACTTCAAGGGCTCTGCATTCATTAGCATGCCATTACACTTCACTGTATACACAGGGGAGGCCAGGGAGAGAGGGAGGAGAGGAGCGGGGGAGGAGTAAATGTAGCTAGTAAAGGCAAGGGCTTATTCCCCCTTCTCAGCTTCCCCGTCGATGTGTATTGTTGTGCATATGGGACTTGTTTGGCCATAATTACACTTGTGCATTGAGGTTTCCACTTGAATGGTTGAGGTAGTGTCATGTAAAAATAAGGGAAAATGTTCTCACCTCAATAATAACTATCCAATTGGATATGCAAGCGTGACACATCTGGCTGTGGAGGCACAATGGTGTAGCCGGTGGAGAGTTATTTTGCGTCCTCCTCTGGCTACATTGACTTCAAAACAAAACCTAGGAGGCTTGTGCTCCTCATCCCCTTCCATAGACCCACATGGTAATTATGACAACTTCCGGAGGACGTCCTCCTTCCAATTAAAGCTTTTGCAGTATGAACTAACATGTTGTCCATCTAATTAAAGGACCATAGCATATACCTTGTACTATACATGAGGGATTTAGAAGCTTGGTAAATTCCTGATATTGTAGGATAAATTCAGATTGAGACAGTGAATAGTGATATTTTAGCATTTTTGGGATGTTATTCAAGTCAAATTAGTTTCTTCAAACTACAGGAGACAGAGATAGTTAATATATTGTTTTCTTGGTTTAGAACTTTATTTCTGTGTCGAGTTAGTGCAATCTATTTCAATTTGCCTAGCTAACTTCTGCACCAAAGTGCTGTTTTCTCCACCTGAATGGCTAATGCTAGCAATAATGAAGTGGATTTTTTGTTGAAGAACCCCTTTCATTGCTCACATCAGACTCAAGTTTTTGAGAAAAAAGCTGCATTGTTCATGTAATGGACAAAGGTCTGCATATTCAAACTGCGCAACCCAACAAGAAGGTAGGAAGAAACGGATGTTCTCAAGCAGCTTATCGACAGTACTGCATTTTTGGACATGTACTGTGAGAGTTAGTTTAGGAGGCAACATGAGAGGGAAAGTTCTGCTAACGAGGGCAACTACAAGGAGCTTGTAGAGGCAACTGCATTTTACGATGCTTCACTTGCCAAGCATATGGACGTTCCTAATGTCTTCTCTGGGATGTTGAAATCAATTCAGAATGATTTGATATCTTCCATCACATCCTCCATTAAAAGTGAGATTAAAAGAGAGGTTGACGTAGCACATTTTGTCCAATGGCAAATGGATGAAACTACAGACATCACTGTCTCTTGCAGTTGTCAGCTATCATCAGGTATGTGGATGATCAGGGCTTTATTCAGGAATGTTATTTAGGCTACTTTGATGTGTCAAGTGGGCGAGTTGCAAAGTCTGTATTTGACTTTGTGAACTCTGAGATGTCTGAGTCTAACTTCATGGAGAAACCTGTTTCCCAAACCTATGTTGGTGCTGCTGTAATGGAATGGATCTGCAATTTGAACTGATACCATGTCTCATGTGCCCTATCATCCACCAGCCATTGAATGTTTCCTCTCCAAGCACTGTGAATAGCCATGTCTATTTTCTCTCATTACTGTCTGTAGAGGCAATCACATACACAAACACAATCACATTATTACACATGTGATTTTAATCCTTGCTTGGACTAATTCATTCTTAGCTCTTTTGTCTAACTGTGTGATGATTTTTTGTCTTCCCAGTAAAATCGTGTCCTGTCCTCAGTGGAAGAGTTGAGCTCTTCTCAAACACCATCCATCCACGATGAGCCTGTCCTGCATTGAAGCCTCTGAACATCTCAACCCCTGTCCTGCACTGAAGTCAAGCCTCTGCACACCTTTTTTGTGGTATCCAATCGGTAGTTACAGTCTTGTCTCATTGCTGAAACTCCCATATGGACTTGGGAGAGGCAAAGGTCGAGAGGCGTGCGTCCTCCGAAACACAACCCAACCAAGCCACAATGCTTCTTGACACAATGCCCACTTAACCCGGAAGTCAGTCGCACCAATGTGTCAGAGGAAACACCGTACACCTGGCCACTGTGTCAGCATGCACTGCGCCCGGCCCGCCACAGGAGTCGCTAGTGCGAGATGGGACAAGGACATCCCTGCCGACCAAACCCTCCCCTATCCCTGCCTTCGACCACTGCGCCCGGCCCGCCACAGGAGTCGCTAGTGCGAGATGGGACAAGGACATCCCTGCCGGCCAAACCCTCCCCTATCCCTGCCTTCGACCACTGCGCCACTTGGGAGGCCACTTTTTATTCTTTGAAGAAGACGCACATGGAAAAACATAAACCAAAATAACAGCTCTGAGAGAAACAGGAAGGGATGGTGTTCTCTGCTCACCATGTCTAGTGTCGTCTCATTTGAGTTGTTTATCAGACACTTTTATCCAGAGCAATTAGGGTTAAGTTCCTTGCTCAATGGCACATCAACAGATTTTTCACCTAGTTGGTTTGGGAAGTCAAACCAGCAACCTTTCAGTTACTGGCCCAACGCTCTTAACCACTAGGCTTTCTGCCGCCCTCTCCTCACAGTGGAGGGTGTCCTCTCCTCATCATGGAGGGTGCCCTCTCCTCATCATGGAGGGTGCCCTCTCCTCATCATGGAGGGTGCCCTCTCCTCATCATGTAGGGTGCCCTCTCCTCATCATGGAGGGTGTCCTCTCCTCGTCATGTAGGGTGCCCTCTCCTCATCATGGAGGTTGTCCTCTCCTCATCATGTAGGGTGCCTTCTCCTCATCATGTAGGGTGCCCTCTCCTCATCATGTAGGGTGCCCTCTCCTCATCATGTAGGGTGCCCTCTCCTCATCATGTAGGGTGCCCTCTCCTCATCATGTAGGGTGCCCTCTCCTCATCATGTAGGGTGCCCTCTCCTCATCATGGAGGGTGTCCTCTCCTCGTCATGGAGGGTGCCCTCTCCTCATCATGGAGGGTGCCTTCTCCTCATCATGTAGGGTGCCCTCTCCTCATCATGTAGGGTGCCCTCTCCTCACAGTGGAGGGTGTCCTCTCCTCGTCATGGAGGGTGCCCTCTCCTCATCATGGAGGGTGCCCTCTCCTCATCATGTAGGGTGCCCTCTCCTCACAGTGGAGGGTGTCCTCCACTCATCATGGAGGGTGTCCTCTCCTCGTAATGGAGGGTGCCCTCTCCTCATCATGGAGGGTGCCCTCTCCTCATCATGGAGGGTGCCTTCTCCTCATCATGGAGGGTGCCCTCTCCTCATCATGTAGGGTGTCCTCTCCTCATCATGGAGGGTGCCTTCTCCTCATCATGGAGGGTGCCCTCTCCTCATCATGGAGGGTGCCTTCTCCACGTCATGGAGGGTGCCCTCTCCTCAACATATAGGGTGCCCTCTCCTCATCATGGAGGGTGCCCTCTCCTCATCATGTAGGGTGCCCTCTCCTAATCATGGAGGGTGCCCTCTCCTCATCATGGAGGGTGCCCTCTCCTCATCATGGAGGGTGTCCTCTCCTCATCATGTAGGGTGACCTCCTCTCATCATGTAGGGTGCCCTCTCCTCATCATGTAGGGTGCCCTCTCCTCATCATGTAGGGTGACCTCCTCTCATCATATAGGGTGCCCTCTCCTCATCATGTAGGGTGTCCTCTCCTCATCATGGAGGGTGCCCTCTCCTCATCATGTAGGGTGCCCTCTCCTCATCATGTAGGGTGCCCTCTCCTCATCATGTAGGGTGACCTCCTCTCATCATATAGGGTGCCCTCTCCTCATCATGTAGGGTGTCCTCTCCTCATCATGGAGGGTGCCCTCTCCTCATCATGTAGGGTGCCCTCTCCTCATCATGTAGGGTGCCCTCTCCTCATCATATAGGGTGCCCTCTCCTCATCATGGAGGGTGCCCTCTCCTCATCATGTAGGGTGCCCTCTCCTCATCATGTAGGGTGACCTCCGCTCATCATGTAGGGTGCCCTCTCCTCATCATGTAGGGTGCCCTCTCCTCATCATGGAGGGTGTCCTCTCCTCATCATGGAGGGTGCCCTCTCCTCATCATGTAGGGTGCCCTCTCCTCATCATGGAGGGTGTCCTCTCCTCATCATGGAGGGTGTCCTCTCCTCATCATGGAGGGTGTCCTCTCCTCATCATGTAGGGTGCCCTCTCCTCATCATGTAGGGTGCCCTCTCCTCATCATGGAGGGTGCCCTCTCCTAATCATGGAGGGTGCCCTCTCCTCATCATGGAGGGTGCCCTCTCCTCATCATGGAGGGTGTCCTCTCCTCATCATGTAGGGTGACCTCCTCTCATCATGTAGGGTGCCCCTCCTCATCATGTAGGGTGCCCTCTCCTCATCATGTAGGGTGACCTCCTCTCATCATATAGGGTGCCCTCTCCTCATCATGTAGGGTGTCCTCTCCTCATCATGGAGGGTGCCCTCTCCTCATCATGTAGGGTGCCCTCTCCTCATCATGTAGGGTGCCCTCTCCTCATCATGTAGGGTGCCCTCTCCTCATCATGGAGGGTGCCCTCTCCTAATCATGGAGGGTGCCCTCTCCTCATCATGGAGGGTGCCCTCTCCTCATCATGGAGGGTGTCCTCTCCTCATCATGTAGGGTGACCTCCTCTCATCATGTAGGGTGCCCTCTCCTCATCATGTAGGGTGCCCTCTCCTCATCATGTAGGGTGACCTCCTCTCATCATATAGGGTGCCCTCTCCTCATCATGTAGGGTGTCCTCTCCTCATCATGGAGGGTGCCCTCTCCTCATCATGTAGGGTGCCCTCTCCTCATCATGTAGGGTGCCCTCTCCTCATCATGTAGGGTGACCTCCTCTCATCATATAGGGTGCCCTCTCCTCATCATGTAGGGTGTCCTCTCCTCATCATGGAGGGTGCCCTCTCCTCATCATGTAGGGTGCCCTCTCCTCATCATGTAGGGTGCCCTCTCCTCATCATATAGGGTGCCCTCTCCTCATCATGGAGGGTGCCCTCTCCTCATCATGTAGGGTGCCCTCTCCTCATCATGTAGGGTGACCTCCTCTCATCATGTAGGGTGCCCTCTCCTCATCATGTAGGGTGCCCTCTCCTCATCATGGAGGGTGTCCTCTCCTCATCATGGAGGGTGCCCTCTCCTCATCATGTAGGGTGCCCTCTCCTCATCATGGAGGGTGTCCTCTCCTCATCATGGAGGGTGTCCTCTCCTCATCATGGAGGGTGTCCTCTCCTCATCATGTAGGGTGCCCTCTCCTCATCATGTAGGGTGCCCTCTCCTCATCATGGAGGGTGCCCTCTCCTCACAGTGGAGGGTGTCCTCTCCTCATCATGGAGGGTGCCCTCTCCTCATCATGTAGGGTGCCCTCTCCTCATCATGGAGGGTGTCCTCTCCTCATCATGGAGGGTGCCCTCTCCTCATCATGTAGGGTGCCCTCTCCTCATCATGGAGGGTGCCCTCTCCTCATCATGGAGGGTGCCCTCTCCTCATCATGGAGGGTGCTCTCCTCTCATCATGTAGGGTGTCCTCTCCTCACCATGTAGGGTGCCCTCTCCTCATCATGTAGGGTGCCCTCTCCTCACAATGTAGGGTGCACTCTCCTCATCATGGAGGGTGCCCTCTCCTCGTCATGGAGGGTGCCCTCTCCTCATCATGGAGGGTGCCCTCTCCTCATCATATAGGGTGCCCTCTCCTCATCATGGAGGGAGCACTCTCCTCATCATGGAGGGTGCCCTCTCCTCGTCATGGAGGGTGCCCTCTCCTCATCATGGAGGGTGCCCTCTCCTCATCATATAGGGTGCCCTCTCCTCATCATGGAGGGTGTCCTCTCCTCACTATGTAGGGTGTCCTCTCCTCATCATGGAGGGTGCCCTCTCCTCATCATGGAGGGTGCCTTCTCCTCATCATGGAGGGTTCCCTCTCCTCATCATGGAGGGTGCCCTCTCCTCATCATGTAGGGTGCCCTCTCCTCATCATGGAGGGTGCCCTCTCCTCATCATGGAGGGTGCCCTCTCCTCATCATGTAGGGTGCCCTCTCCTCATCATGTAGGGTGACCTCCTCTCATCATGTAGGGTGCCCTCTCCTCATCATGTAGGGTGCCCTCTCCTCATCATGTAGGGTGACCTCCTCTCATCATATAGGGTGCCCTCTCCTCATCATGTAGGGTGTCCTCTCCTCATCATGGAGGGTGCCCTCTCCTCATCATGTAGGGTGCCCTCTCCTCATCATGTAGGGTGCCTTCTCCTCATCATGGAGGGTGCCCTCTCTTCATCATGTAGGGTGCCCTCTCCTCATCATATAGGGTGCCCTCTCCTCATCATGGAGGGTGCCCTCTCCTCATCATGTAGGGTGCCCTCTCCTCATCATGTAGGGTGACCTCCTCTCATCATGTAGGGTGCCCTCTCCTCATCATGTAGGGTGCCCTCTCCTCATCATGGAGGGTGTCCTCTCCTCATCATGGAGGGTGCCCTCTCCTCATCATGTAGGGTGCCCTCTCCTCATCATGGAGGGTGTCCTCTCCTCATCATGGAGGGTGTCCTCTCCTCATCATGGAGGGTGCCCTCTCCTCATCATGTAGGGTGCCCTCTCCTCATCATGTAGGGTGCCCTCTCCTCATCATGGAGGGTGCCCTCTCCTCACAGTGGAGGGTGTCCTCTCCTCATCATGGAGGATGCCCTCTCCTCATCATGTAGGGTGCCCTCACCTCATCATGGAGGGTGCCCTCTCCTCATCATGGAGGGTGCCCTCTCCTCATCATGTAGGGTGCCCTCTCCTCATCATGGAGGGTGCCCTCTCCTCATCATGGAGGGTGCCCTCTCCTCATCATGGAGGGTGCCCTCTCCTCATCATGGAGGGTGCCCTCTCCTCATCATGGAGGGTGCCCTCTCCTCATCATGTAGGGTGTCCTCTCCTCATCATGGAGGGTGCCTTCTCCTCATCATGGAGGGTGCCCTCTCCTCATCATATAGGGTGCCCTCTCCTCATCATGGAGGGTGCCCTCTCCTCATCATGTAGGGTGCCCTCTCCTCATCATGTAGGGTGCTCTCCTCTCATCATGTAGGGTGTCCTCTCCTCACCATGTAGGGTGCCCTCTCCTCATCATGTAGGGTGCCCTCTCCTCACAATGTAGGGTGCACTCTCCTCATCATGTAGGGTGCCCTCTCCTCTCATGGAGGGTGTCATGGAGGGTGCCCTCTCCTCATCATATAGGGTGCCCTCTCCTCATCATGGAGGGTGTCCTCTCCTCACTATGTAGGGTGTCCTCTCCTCATCATGTAGGGTGCCCTCTCCTCACTATGTAGGGTGCCCTCTCCTCATCATGTAGGGTGTCCTCTCCTCATCATGTAGGGTGTCCTCTCCTCACTATGTAGGGTGCCCTCTCCTCACTATGTAGGGTGCCCTCTCCTCACACTCACTATGTAGGGTGTCCTCTCCTCATCCTCTCCTCACTATGTAGGGTGTATGTAGGGTGCCCTCTCCTCACTATGTAGGGTGCCCTCTCCTCACTATGTAGGGTGTCCTCTCCTCATCATGTAGGGTGTGCTCTCCTCACTATGTAGGGTGTCCTCTCCTCACTATGTAGGGTGCCCTCTCCTCACTATGTAGGGTGCCCTCTCCTCACTATGTAGGGTGCCCTCTCCTCACTATGTAGGGTGCCCTCTCCTCACTATGTAGGGTGTCCTCTCCTCACTATGTAGGGTGCCCTCTCCTCACTATGTAGGGTAGGGTGCCCTCTCCTCACTATGTAGGGTGCCCTCTCCTCACTATGTAGGGTGCCCTCTCCTCACTATGTAGGGTGTCCTCACTATGTAGGGTCCTCACTATGTAGGGTGCCCTCTCCTCACTATGTAGGGTGTCCTCTCCTCACTATGTAGGGTGCCCTCTCCTCACTATGTAGGGTGCCCTCTCCTCACTATGTAGGGTGCCCTCTCCTCACTATGTAGGGTGTCCTCTCCTCACTATGTAGGTTGCTCCTCCTCACTATGTAGGGTGCCCTCTCCTCACTATGTAGGGTGTCCCTCTCACTATGTAGGGTGTCCCTCTCCTCACTATGTAGGGTGTCCTCTCACTATGTAGGGGGTGCCCTCTCCTCACTATGTAGGGTGTCCTCTCCTCACTATGTAGGGTGCCCTCTCCTCACTATGTAGGGTGCCCTCTCCTCACTATGTAGGGTGTCCTCTCCTCACTATGTAGGGTGTCCTCTCCTCACTATGTAGGGTGTCCTCTCCTCACTATGTAGGGTGTCCTCTCCTCACTCTCCTCACTATGTAGGGTGTCCTCTCCTCACTATGTAGGGTGCCCTCTCCTCACTATGTAGGGTGCCCTCTCCTCACTATGTAGGGTGTCCTAACTCCTCACTATGTAGGGTGTCCTCTCCTCACTATGTAGGGTGCCCTCTCCTCACTATGTAGGGTGTCCTCTCCTCACTATGTAGGGTGTCCTGCCCTCTCCTCACTATGTAGGGTGCCCTCTCCTCATCATGTAGGGTGCCCTCTCCTCATCATGTAGGGTGTCCTCTCCTCACTATGTAGGGTGTCCTCTCCTCACTATGTAGGGTGTCCTCTCCTCATCATGTAGGGTGTCCTCTCCTCACTATGTAGGGTGTCCTCTCCTCACTATGTAGGGTGTCCTATGTAGGGTGTCCTCTCCTCACTATGTAGGGTGTCCTCTCCTCACTATGTAGGGTGTCCTCTCCTCACTATGTAGGGTGTCCTCTCCTCACTATGTAGGGTGTCCTCTCCTCACTATGTAGGGTGTCCTCTCCTCACTATGTAGGGTGTCCTCTCCTCACTATGTAGGGTGCCCTCTCTTTACCAAGGAGGATGTTAACATAAGGAACTCCACATGCAGAGAAGAAAGCAGAGTAGACGGGAGTCTCACATTGTAACTGTAACAAGAGAAAATCATAGCCACGTCCCTGAGCCGAACCATCTTCGATCTAACAGCAGGAAGTCAAAGGTAAACCGTTTTACCTTCCACTGGAACACTTAAACTCTCCAGACCCACCAGCCACCACGACACAAAGAGACAAAGAAGGAGAAATACGTTGTTAAGTGTTGTCCATGTACAAGCAAGTTTTATTTCTTTCAAGGGAAACTCCCACAAATGGGAATAAAAATACAATATTTTGTATTGAATTGTATTGTTATATATTGCTAGATAGCACAGCAACCCACCTACAATCATTATGCAGGGTGGAAGTACCGTATGTCATGTCACTGAAAGTTGTGGCTATACCGACCAAAGAATTAGGAATGAGAATATTAGAATGGACATTAACCTTCTAATGATGGTAGGAAGATAAGCCATATTGGTCAGGGAGTTGGCCAACTATGGTTTGCAAGTGCTGTGAGAAGATATTGCCTAAAACTATCAATGTAAAGTATTTATCTGCACTGCATGTTTGTTAGCTTGCTAGCCAGCCAGTTTTAGAGGAATGATTTCATACATTTTTCAAATTGCCAACAATCCATCCACACAATGCAGTCAATCCACAGCCATACACTGGCTCAACTCAGTTGATGATAGGGCTTAAACAAGTTGGAAATGCAACAGGTACTGATATTTTATCATATAATAGCACTCACAGGTTTCCAAGGAAACAACATCAGACATGTTCGTATGGTCTTTTTACATATATTTTAGAGGCTACTTATACAGAAAATTGGTATAAAACCTGTATAAACTGTATTTATAATTATATGACAATATTTTAGGTTGACTATAATTCCATTATACAATGTCTAATTACATCACGTCTTGCTTTTATTTCCCTGCATAAGTAAAAGCAGGAAATGCATCCCCTACTGTATGCCTCTACTGCCATTCAGTCCAATTAGACTGGCTGCCATTTTCTCCCCACTATGGAACTTTGAGGGTTAATTTAACAGGATCTCTATGACACTGACTCTCTCTGCTGGGTTTACAGTAGCAATGCTCTGAACATACAGTGAATGCACATTTTAATAGAGATATGGTTAAGGAGGCCCAGTAAATTGTGACCTTGGGACTATAAGATTCTATCGGCGCAAAGCATAGTTCTGAGATATTGAGCATCAAAGTTTTCACATCCCAGATCTCAGAACTGTTTTGTAGTCAATTCTTCTTTCACAACCCGTTAAGGTCCTCACCTTAAAGGAACCTAAAGTGCAGAGTATCAAAATCCTGAGACATTGGTCAATCTATTTATTAGGGGGATGCAATTGCAGATAGAACCTTCTATCTGACATTTCTGAGTTGGAAATGTTCCGTTTCTAAGATAACTGTAGCCATTTGACTAGATAAATGATAGAATAACACTGTTTTACCAAGATAAAGTCAGAACACATCATCAAAGACATTAAGACATGTATTATGATCATCAGATGAATTACTGTCAACACTGAACATCATTTAGGATTTCTGACAGTGTTGTTTTTTTGTTGTTGCTTGCGTGTCATTATTGCTGGCTAGACTAGCTTAGAGGGAGATGGCGAAGAAGTGTTCTCATTGGTCCATGTTCAAATGGGTTTATGCAGATGTACTTTAAAAATAATCAAACTTCATAGATATATGAAGAACCATGTAAAGATAAATAATTTGTGACCAATTCATTTTTTACAAGAATGCCAGCCTGAACCTTATAGTCCCAAGGTCTCGAAGTGTCACTTTTCATAAATCTCTGTAAACCAGATCATATGTGAACATACAGTATTGCTTTCAAAAAGAGACTGGCTGTTTTGTTGTAGGGTGGCGTACAAGGAGATGAGATATGGGCCAGGTGTTGGTGGCGTCTGGTCTATGTGGCACACATTCCTCCAGACCCTCTGACGCTTGTCGTCATTGTTCGCTCTGAGCGGGTGTGAAGAATAATTAACAGTTAACAGAGATGCAGTACTGGTGGCTAACAGAAGAATATGTGGTTCTCTTCTGTTCCCAAGCCAGAGAAGACAGATCTGGTCTGGTCCTCATTAAACAGATTCTCCATTTGACAGATTTTTTTTCTTTCTTTTTTACCTTTATTTAACCAGGCAAGTCAGTTAAGAACAAATTCTTATTTTCAATGACGGCCTGGGAACAGTGGGTTAACTGCCTGTTCAGGGGCAGAACGACAGATTTGTACCTTGTCAGCTCGGGGGTTTGAACTCGCAACCTTCCGGTTACTTGTCCAACGCTCTAACCACTAGACTACCCTGCCACCTCTTCTGTAGGATATCTACATTGTAACATTTAATAAATATGTAAAACACTACGTAAAAGTACAATTCAATAGAAACTCTTGTGGAGACATATTGGTCATATCAGATGAACAGTAAAATAATAGAGATTTGAACTAGAATTCTAATCTGAACAGCATAATTAAATCAGAGCTTCAGGAGAAGAGGATAAGCTGCTGGGCTATTGGTCAGGGAGAGTGTTCAGCAGGTGTTCATCTAGTGAGGGAGAATAAAGCCATGAGACTCTGAACTTTCCTGCCTGTATGAGCATTAATCCGCTTTCCTCCCTTTCAGCAGGGCTCCAAAGGGGCCCGCAAGGAAAGAAATGGTCAGTTTTATTTGAAATGGGGTCCCAGTCCGCCCCTGTGCGCGCACACACACACACACACACACACACACACACACACACACACACACACACACACACACACACACACACACACACACACACACACACACACACACACACAGAGAGAAACATACAAACACAGGGTCGGCCCGCCCGCAATTCTACACATTATGCCATGGAGTGTATCCCGGAAATCCTAGACCCACTCCAATTTGCACACTGCACCAACAGATCCACAGATGATGCAATCTCTATTGCACTCAACACTACCCTTTCCCACCTGGACAAAAGGAACACCTATGTGAGAATGCTATTCATTAACTACAGCTCAGCGTTCAACACCATAGTGCCCTCGAAGCTCATCACTAAGCTAAGGACCCTGGGATTGAACACCTCCCTATGCAACTGGATCCTGAACATCCTGACGGGCCGCCCCGAGGTGGTTAAGGTAGGGAACAATGCAATGCTGATCCTCAACACTGGGACCCTCAGGGGTGCCCTCCTGTACTCCCTGTTCACTCATGACTGCATGGCCAGGCACGACTCCAACACCATCATCAAGTTTGCCGATGACACAACAGTGGTAGGCCTGATCACCAACAACAATGAGACAGCCTAGAGAAGAGGTCAGAGACCTGGCCGTTTGGTGCCAGGAGAACAACCTCTCCCTTAACGTGATCAATACAAAGGAGATGATTGTGGTCCACAGGAAAAGGTGGACCAAGCACGCCCCCATTCTCATCGACGGGGCTGTAGTGGAACAGGTTGAGAGCTTCAAGTTCCTTGGTGTCCACATCACCAACCAACTATCATGGTCCAAACACACCAAGACAGTCGTGAAGAGGGCACGACAAATCAAATCAAATGTATTTATATAGTCCTTCGTACATCAGCTGATATCTCAAAGTGCTGTACAGAAACCCAGCATAAAACCCCAAACAGCAAGCAATGCAGGTGTAGAAGCACGGTGGCTAGGAAAAACTCCCTAGAAAGGCCAAAACCTAGGAAGAAACCTAGAGAGGAACCAGGCTATGTGGGGTGGCCAGTCCTCTTCTGGCTGTGCCGGGTGGAGATTATAACAGAACATGGCCAAGATGTTCAAGTGTTCATAAATGACCAGCATGGTCCAATAATAATAAGGCAGAACAGTTGAAACTGGAGCAGCAGCACGGCCAGGTGGACTCGGGACAGCAAGGAGTCATCATGTCAGGTAGTCCTGAGGCATGGTCCTAGAGCTCAGGTCCTCCGAGAGAGAGAAAGAAATAGTGAAAGAGAGAATTAGAGAGAACACACTTAAATTCACACAGGACACCGAATAGGACAGGAGAAGTACTCCAGATATAACAAACTGACCCTAGCCCCCCGACACAAACTACTGCAGCATAAATACTGGAGGCTGAGACAAAGCCTATTCCCCCTCAGGAGACGGAAAAGATTTGGCATTGTTCCTCAGATCAGGTTCTAAAGCTGCACAATCGAGAGCCATCACTGCCTGGTATGGCAACTGCTCAGCCTCCGACTGCAAGGCACTACAGAGGTAAGTGCGTACGGCCCAGTACATCACTGGGGCCAAGCTTCCTGCCATCCAGGACCTCTATATCAGGCGGTGTCAGAAGAAGGCCCAGCCACCCGAGCAACCCTAGTCATAGACTGTTCTCTCTGCTACCGCATGGCAAGCGGTACCGGAGCGCCAAGTCGAGGTCCAAAAGGCTTCTTAACAGCTTCTACCCCCAAGCCATAAGACTCCTGAACAGCTAATCAAAGGGCTACCCAGAACCCTCTTTTACACTGCTGCTACTCTCTGTTTGTAATCTATGCATAGTCACTTTAACTCTACTTACATAGTACAATACCTCAATTACCTCAACAAACCGGTGCCTCCACACATTGACTCTGTACTGGTACCCCCTATATATAGCCTCGCTTGTTATCTTACTGCTGCTGTTTAATTTCTTGTAACTTTATTTTAATTTGGAAATGTTTTACTTATCTATTTTTACTTAACACTTTTTTTTCTTTTTTTCTTAAAGCGTTGTTGGTTAAGGGCTTGTAAGTAAGCATTTCACTGTAAGGTTGTATTTGGAGCATGTGACCCCAAAAAAAATTTGTTCACAAAATTGTATTTTATTTGATAGAGAAAATGTTTCAAACAAGTTTTCTGCAATTCTAACCATTTTGCCAGTGTGGAGTGGAGATGTTTTTTGTGCAATTTTATATAGAATTTCCTGCAATTCTACACATTTTGTAATGACTTATGCCATGTTAATATGATATCTGAGGAATAACTAACAAAATCAATGTTGGCCCCCTAGAGGTCAGGGCCCCTAACAATCTAAAAATGGTTAGTGTCACCCTGATCTATTTCACCTGTGCTTGTGTTTGTCTCCACTCCCTCCAGGTGTCACCCACCTTCCCCATTATGGGTATATACCTGTGTTTTCTGTCTGTCTGTGCCAGTTCATCTTGTCAAGTCAACTTGCATGTTACTTTGTGCTTCTGCTTTTTCCTTTTTGCAGTTTTTGTTGTTGCTCGTCCTCCCGGTTTTGACCCTTGCCTGCCTTGACTCTGAACCCGCCTGTTTGACCATACTGCCTGCCCTGACCTCAAGCCTGCCTGCCCCTCTGTACCTCCTGCACTCTGACCTTGTTATGATCTTTTGCCTGTCCACGACCATTCTCTTGCCTGCCCCTTGGATACAAATAAACATCAGAACCATCTGCCTCCCGTGTCTGAGCTGATTCAGCACTCACCTAAATATTCTATTTGCATGGCCAGTTCCAACCATAGGCAACATAAGTGGTTGCTTAGGGCCCCTCCCCCCCAGTCAGAACCTCAACGCACTATTGAGAGTAAGAATAGTAGAATAGATCAGGTGCATTTTCGAAATCTGGTTGTGCATCAGCAGTTTCTCTTGTTAAGTCAGTCACTGACAGTCACTTTAATTAGCTATGTCAGCTAACTATAAGGGGACAGGGCGAGAACCAGATGCAGAAATGGGAGGCAGATGGTTCGAGTCTCTGATATTTATTAGTATCCAAGGGGCAGGCAAGAGAAGTAGTGCCCACTTTACCAAAGTCAGGGGTGCAAAATAAAATATTTAGCTCATCAATGCCCAGCGCCTCTCTAGGGTGCTGTTGGAGAGAAGCAGCGCTGCGCCCCAATATGCTCTGTCAAAGTCGTCGAACATAAATCATGTAGCGTAGCCTAATCACGAGAAAGAATAGTAGGCCTAAGATATGGTGATTTTCTGTAGTCTATAGACTGGAGACCATGTTTATGACAATTTCATTAGACTTTTTAGACCATGCACGTCAAATAGCCTTGCCATAAAAATGCATTTCGAATTGACTGAACATGTTAACAAACACCATATCCTAAAAACAGGACAGGTTACATTTAAATACAATTGACAATATGGAGTTAAATTAGCCTACTCACAACTGCTGTCTGGGAGTGTAGGCCATGTACATTTTTAAGAAGCATTCATAGCTATTGTGGCCTATTTATTGCCTAACCTCCCTTATCTTACCTCATTTGCACACACTGTATACATATTTTCTTCTACTGTATTATTGACTGTATGTTTTGTTTATTCCACGTGTAACTCTGTGTTGTTGTATGTGTCGAATTGCTTTGCTTTATCTTGGCCAGGTCGCAGTTGCAAATGAGAACTTGTTCTCAACTGGCCTACCTGGTTAAATATAGGTGAAATAAATCAAACAATGAAAAGAATACAGCTGCATTTCCCTATGTGAAAATACATGGATTTATTATTGCAAATAGGCTCAAGATAATGCCTGCAAAACTTGGGTGGTTGATATTAGTCTTGAGCCTCAAACTATTCGGACGAGATTAGTTTTACTGGGGAGGCTGGGCAGTGTACTTAGACCTATGTACAAGAATCGGCATATCAGTAATGTGTCTTCTGCATTTAACCCAAACCCTCTGGATCAGAGAGGTGCGGGGGGCTGCCTTAATCAACGGCATCGGCACAGTTTTTGTAGGGGGTTAACTGCCTTCTCAAGCGCAGAATGGCAGATCTTGCCACCTTGCCTCGGGGATTTGAATCAGTGACCTTTCGGTTACTGGCCCAATGACCTTAACCGCTAGGCTATCTGCCACACCAGCAGAATGTCCACCGTGGATCACTAAAATAATGATTATGATCACACTTGCTCCATTTAAATATTATCGGGACACCTTGACATTAGGCAGCCAAGCATGAGTTATCAGTGTAGCCTTTTATCATTGAGATATGATGTTGAAATATCTTCACACTTAAAAATTACAGGAGGCAGTTGGGAAAAAACGAATCCGGTGCGAATCGTCCTCAGGAATAACCCACATGCTGAGGTAATAATTAACCTACATAACCAACGTTGTCCTGTAATCAGCTACTAGTCCCGTCTGAATAGGGCAGGAATTAGGACTAATAAAGGCAATGCAACTATGTTTTACCATCGTATGGATTGGGATAGGAGGAGGGAAGAAATGTTTTGTCTGCCGAGGACAGTAGAACGGCCAAGCCCGGCCTGCACACACACACACACACACACACACACACACACACACACACACACACACACACACACACACACACACACACACACACACACACACACACACACACACACACACACACACAGCTGGTTGGTAAGTAGAGGGTTTGCCACAGTGCCAGCTGTACCCTAGCAGCAGCCGACCTAGAATCCAGCCAACCAGAGGATGGGTGGTGCCAGCCAGGGCCAGGGAGCACAGTGAGAGGAGGGGGCCATTCATACCACAGTGCCTGGGGAGCGGAGAGGAGGAGGAGGAGGAAGGAGCCAGGGGCTGCTCTGGGATCAGCATGGAGGTTCCTCCCACAGAGACAGATGGGCAACTCCAGCTGGAGCCCTGCACCAAGAATAGTTGTGCTGCATCTGGAATAATAGAGATTAGCGTGATCAGTTTCCTGGTCACAGCAGAGCCACAGCGGGCCTGCCCTTTGAGTCTCACCCAAATCCTATAAGACTTGAGGGCCACGAAGCTGGAACATATGTTTCTCTATTTATTGACCCATTAGTCATGGTAGCACACAGTGTTGTTAGGAACAAAGACAGAGTGCAGGACACTTCTAGTTTCAGCTCATGATTCTGCAGTGTGAAATGGTCAGTGGTTTCTTACACTCTTAGAAAAACCTTTCTCTATAGAACCTTTTGGGTCTTTGGTCAGAATTTACTGTCAGAGCCTTATTCAGAATATTTAACATTTTAGTCATTTAGCATATGCTCTTATCCAGAGAAACGTACAGTAGTGAGAGCATACATTCTCATACTTTTTTCATACGGGACCCCGTGAGAATTGAACCCATACCCTGGCGTTGCAATTAAGCCACACGGCAAGAAGGTTAAATTTGCTACAGATAGAAACTCACGTCTTCTATAATTACATTTTTCCCGAACGTCACTGTCCACCATCTGCCACTTATACAGCATGACAATTCAAGAAGACAGTGGTTCCAAACTATGTATTTTTTTGTGAACAATTGTTTTCATTGGATCAAAGGCAACACAATCAACAACAACAAAAAATGATACACTTTCCTGCCCTATTTCCAAACTATTTGTTTGCATTACCTGATCTATTTGTGTTTGAGTGTGACTGTAATGACATGAAATGTTAAAACAATGCTGGTGTTCGTTAGTGCATTATTTCACTATGTATTCTATTATTTACTTAGTAATATTGCTATTTTATTAGTAGTAGCTGTAATTCATAAATACCACCGTACAGCAGGGTTCCCCAACTGGGGATTTGATTCCCCCCCCCCCTAAAAAAAAATATATTTTGGATTTGTTTTATTGTCAGACATAAAAGACTGTAAAAACACCAACAAAAGCAGCTTCAAGTAATTTTAATTTAGGAAATATGTTCAAAACTATTCATATGCATAATATGCAGTGCATTTGGAATGTATTCAGTCCCCTTTCCGTTTTCCACAATTTGTTATTAAATTTTATACTAAATATTTTTTTCTCATCAATCTACACACCATAATGACAATGTAAAAACAGGTTTTTAGACATTTTTGCAAATGTATATAAAATAAGAAACAGAAACACCTTATTCACATAAGTATTCAGACCTTTGCTATGTGACTCGAAATTGAGCTCAGGTGCATCCTGTTTCCATCAATCATCCTTGAGATGTTTCAACAACTTGATTGGAGTCCACCTGTGGTAAATTCAAGAACCCGATGGTCACTCTGACAGAGCTCCAGAGTTCCTCTGTGGAGATGGGAGAACCATCCAGAAGGACAACCATCTCTGCAGCACTCCACCAATCACGCTTTTATGGTAGAGTGGCCACATGGAAGCCACTCCTCAGTAAAAGGCACATGACAGCACGCTTGGAGATTGCCAAAGGGCACCTAAAGGAAAGGGCTGGGCTTAACCTGGGATGGACTGTTTATTAAAGTTCACTAAATGTTGAGACCATGAGAAACAAAATTATCTGGTTTGATGAAACCAACATTTAACTCCTTGGCCTGAATGCCAAGCTTCACATCTGGAGGAAACCTGGCACCATCCCTACTGTGAAGCATGGTGGTGGCAGCATCATGTTGTGGGGATGTTTGTCAGTGGCAGAGACTGGGAGATTAGTCAGGATCAAGTGAAAGATGAACGGAGCAAAATTCAGAGAGATCCTTGATGAAAACCTGCTCCAGAGTCGTCAGGACCTCAGCCTGGGGCAAAGGTTCAGCTTCCAACAGGACAACGACCCTAAGCACACAGCCAAGACAATGTAGGAGTGGCTTCAGGACAAGTCTCTGAATGTCCTTAAGTAGCCCAGACTTGAACCTGATCGTACATCTCTGGAGAGACCTGAAAATAGCTGTGCAGTGATGCTCCCCATCCAACCTGACAGAGCTTGAGACGATTGCAGAGAAGAATGCGAGAGTCTCCCCAAATACAGTTGTGCCAAGCTTATAGCGTCATACCCAAGAAGACTTGAGGCTGTAATCGCTACCAAAGGTGCTTCAACAACAATAATTTATAAAAGATCACATAAAGGGTCTGAATACTTATGTAAATGTCATATTTCCATTTTTTTTAAGTGCTTTGTGATTATGGGGTATTTTGCGTAAATTGGAAAAAGATAAGATGTCTGAATACTTTCAGAAACCACGGTAGAGTTATGTGATCATTTATAAACTATTTTGTTTTAATCAAATATTATATCTGTTTGAAGTTCTTTCGGTCAATTTACATTCTACAAGTTATTTGTAATTATGTTCCGGTCCCCTGACCAAAAAATTGGCCCGCAGCTGAATCTAGTTGATGATTCCTGCCATACAGGGTTCTATGGAACTGTTTGGTTCAGTGAAGAAGAACCTTTATGGCTATTATATTTGGTTCCGTGAAGAAGAATCCCAAGAGATCTCATCAAAAAGCCTAAAAAAGAGTTCTATATAGAACTGTTATGGGTGCCATATGAAGCAAGTGACTGAACCCTTTTTGGTTCTATATAGCACCTTTTTTTCTTAGAGTAGATCGTTTTAGCTGGAGCTCTAGAGACAGTTCAGCACTAACATTACACACTAACAGATACTAACAAAGAGAGTTAACTCTGTTGCTGGATAACCTCTGAAAACCCCACAGAAAATCCCCACAGCACCTCTTTTCTGAAAGCTAGAAGAGTTGACATCCATTCCAAGGCCGTGTGGTCCATTCCTTTGGCACTGAGAAGTTAAGTATTTACTTGTGTTTTTTTAAAGAGTGAGTTTCTTAGAAATTCACAGTGTCACATAGGTTAAGTACCACCTTAAGGAACAAAGAATTTAAACTGAAGGCAATTAGCCAATCAATACCTCTTTAAAGCAAGCGGTTCCTAGGGAGACCGAACATCATCATTTTAAAAGTGGGTTTGTTTTTTTGTCTCACTTTTTTAGTTTGCTGCTAATTACAAATCAAATGCACCTCCTCAAAACCACTTCTGCAGAAAATAGGACCATTGATTTTATTTGTGTGTATATCAAAAGCACTAGGAAAATGTCTAAAAGAAATACAATAAATTGATTTAGGCTAAAGAAGAGAGGAAAAGGCTTGACAATCAAAACAGCAGATTTAACAAAACCTCCACAAGCATCCCCATTATTTATTTTTGTTAGATTAATCAAATTAGAGACACTTTGTTCATATTTGTAGTATAAAGGTTGTGTAATGTGTTATTTTATTTTCAGGTAAACTGAAACATTTGGATAACTATGGCTCTGTGGTTGGCTTTTTCTATTATATTTCTATTATCGTCACAATATGAAATTATTGGGGCCCAGCAATGAGGGGCCCAGCAATGAGCTATTCTGTAAACAAAGGTGGAAATGATTACAGCAAACATGATCTTTTTCTGATTGCATTTTTAGTAGAATTGCACCTGTTTCTCTAAATGGTCCTCTCTCTGAGCACTTATCCTGTGCCTCTCCTTTGTGCCACAGGAGATGCCAGATCCTGGATGACTGCTGAAGGATAATCATCGCCATGACAGCAGTGACAACAATACACCAGATGGATCGCTCAAACGCCTGCCGTCCGCTTCCTGGCTGGCCAAATGTCCTGTTACCAACAACAGTGCCAAGAATTACGGAGGTTTCTCATTGATATATATCAACACAGCCCTTTGTATTAATCCAAAATTGATACTCTCAAGGAGACTTATAGACAAAATGTATAATAACTTAGAGAGGGCTGCTGGAAAAGCATCGACCATCCAGAGAAATTATCCTTCTCCCAGTCCAACTTAGAGAAAACATCATTAATTGACTATTCTATCATTCTGCACATGAAAATTATGAAGTACCAGTTTTTTGTTTCCTTACTTGCAAGCCTGGTCATGGTTCACATCAACACCATCATCCCAGACACACTGGACCCACTCCAATTCGCATACCGCCCCAACAGATCCACAGACGACACAATCTCTTGCACTCCACACTGCCCTTTCCCACTTGGACAAAAGGAACACCTACGTGAGAATGCTGTTCATTGACTACAGCTCAGCGTTCAACACCATAGCGCCCGCGAAGCTCATCACTAAGTTAAAGTCCCTGGGACTGGACGCCTCCCTCTGCAAATGGATCCTGGACATCCTGATGGGCCACCCCCAGGGGGTGACTGTCAACATGGGGGCCCCTCAATACTCCCTGTTCACCCACGATTGCATGACCGTGCACAACTCCAACACCATCATTAAGTTTGCTGACGGTAGGCCTGATCACCAACGACAATGAGACAGTCAATAGAGAGGACAGAGACCTGGCAGTGTGGTGCCAGGACAACAACCTCTCCCTCAACATCAGTAAGACAAAGGAGCTGACGTGGACTACAGGAAAAGGAGGGCCGAGCATGCCCCCATTCACATCGACGGGGCTGTAGTGGAGCGCTTCAAGTTCCTTGGTGTCCACATCACTAAGGCTCTATCATGGTCTAAACACACCAACACAGTCATGAAGGGGGCACAACAACACCTCTTCCCCCTCAGGAGGCTGAAAAGATCTAGCATGGGCCATCAAATCCTCAAATTTTTTAAAGCTGGACCACCGAGAGCATCTTGATTGGCTGCATCACCGCAAGGTATGACAACTGCTTGGCATTGACCCGCAAGGTGCTACAGAGGGTACTGTGTATGGCCCAGTACATCACTGGGGCCGAGCTCCCTGCCAAAAGATTGCGAAAGGCTCCTGCCACCTAAGCCACAGACTGTTCTTTCTGCTACCGCACATTAAACAGTGCCAATGCACCAAGTCTGGAATCAACAGGACCCTGAACGGCTTCTACCCCCAAGCCATAAGACTTCAAAACAAGACTGCTAAATAGTTCATCAAATGGCTACCCTGACTACCTGCATTGACCCTTTTTTGTACTAACTCTTTTGCACTGACTGGATGCACACAGACTGGACTCTACCAACACACTCACACACACTGACACTAACACCCCAACACCAGTGGCGATCGGTTAGGGACCAAGATTTTTGTTTTTCCATGAGCATGGTCTTATTTCTAATACAGCATATTGGGTGACTGTAATTCATATTCCATTCACCCAGTTCAATGTAACATTATAGGTTTATGCTGCTACATGATACTTGAATTTCCCCTATACCCGTCATGAGGTTGCTACAACCGAGCCTACGTATGAATGAAAGTTTACAGCATAGGTTTACACACAGGTCAAGAGAAGAAATTGCAGTGACAGACAGTGACACATTCAATACCGCATTGCACACTCTTACCTCCATCTAGCTGATATAGGGTGTAATCATTAGTTTAACAGTTGCAATCGAGAGTTTCTACTGGACAAATTCAGGTATATTTATCCCTGTTTTGTTCCGTTTGCTTCCGTTTAAGAAACTTTTTTCAACAGAATTGGTGGAATGAATACACCCCTGATCACACGAAAACACAGTTTACTTTCATAGTAGTCACGTTATATTCCTTTTCGCATCTGTGCGCTCTCCTCCTCTCACATTTTCCCTTCGCTTGTAGACAATGCACAACACATCAGCTGTCTGTGACAAGGCGAACAATCCTTTTCAAGCCAAACCATATCATAACCGCTGCACACAGCCTACATTGTTGTTACCATATTAGCTAAAGTAATGTCATAGTCAACATAGCTAATAGAACTAACTATTAAACCTGCTACCATCATGCAGTAACATTACAGTGTACATTCAGTAAGCAATTAAGCACCTGCACCAGCGGGCCCCGGTGGCAATAAATTAGTAAAACCACAAGCTTACCTTGACTTGGAATAGTTCCAGTGTTGTGATGGATAGTCATAGCCATCTAGCTAACATACTGTAGCATCCCTCTGTTTGAGTAGTCTAAACTAGCTAGCTGCAATTGCTAGCTAAGTAAGTAAGTAAATGTCAAAATGAGGAAATCTCTCTCTCTTTCTTGCTTCTCCTTCATTTTTGAAGAAATTAATTTGTTCAAAACTGTTCAACTATTGTTTTTCTCTCTCTTTGAGTCAACTACTCATAACATTTTATGCACTTCAGTGCTAGCTCCTAGGCCCCTAGGTTTTGTATTGAAGTCAATGTACCCAGAGGAGGACGGAAGCTAGCTGTCATCCGGCTAAACTGTGGTGCTACCCTACAGAGTGCTGTTGAGGCTACTGTAGGTCTTCATTGCAAAACTGTGTTTTAATAAATTATTTGGTGACATGAATATATTTAATATAGTTTATCTAAAAAGGATAACTTTTTTAATGTTTTACTATTTGAAAAAAATGAAATTCACTGAGGAGGATGGTCCTCCCTTTCCTCCTCTGAGTAGCCTGCACTCCCGGATACACATATACATATACACACACATGCCTACACAAACAAAACATGCACACACATGCATACTGATGCCACACTCACACACACTCATACACCCTTTCACACTGACCACCTACTTTGCTGCTACGTCAATTACCTTGTACCCCTGCACATCGACTCTGTACTGGTACTCCCTGTACCAGTTGTTATTTGTTATTTTCTACTCCCTATATATAGCCATGTTATTAATAATTGTTATTTTTATTCGTTATTCCCTGTGTCATTATCTATTTTTATCTTATCTTTAAATATGCATTGTTGGAAAGGACCCGTAAGTCAGCATGTCACTGTGAGTCTATACCTTTTGCCTACGAAGCATGTGACAAATTACATTTGATTTGACTTGGTATTGTTGTCCTTTGTTGAATGAGGTCTTCTGTTCAGTAACACTGATGCATTGACTGGTCTGTTCTTTATCTGCTGCAGTGACTGCTTTGTGGCTAGGTAGTGTACTGAGGTGTACCTTAGTGTCTTACCTGAGACCTTAACTAAGGCCCAGGCCTGATGGTGAGAGCCCCCTGTCTGTCCCTAGACCTGGGACCCTGGGGAGAGGCTGGCTGTCACTACAAGTCCTGGTTCCTCTCACACTGGACTGTCCTCTCTGAGGCTGCTGGCCTGACACCTCATCCATCTCCACCAAGTTGGGCCACCTGGGGGCCGTCAGTACCCTACCCTAATGAGGATGGGGGAAGCGGAGTGGGATGGGGGTGTCCCTGGGCCTTACTTTACCTGGCACAGGTCCTGTCCCCACATCATAGTACCACTGTAACTAGACAAAGTGACTGCAGTGAAGTCAGTTACTGGAGCCAACTGACAATTATACCGGTATCCCTACTCTACACCCAGATGATCAATATTACATCACTGTCATTTATTACTCAATAGCGCCTCATCAATTGTTCAACTTACTCCCCACTATGCTCCATCCAGTTAACTTTTCATTTCATTAGCAAATAGAGAAGTAACCAGCTTTTCAATTCAGTTGATTTTTTAGAATGCAAAAAGTCAAATGAAAAGTGGTTTAAGTGAGCTCGGCTCAGTGAAACGTGTGTTGGATTGTGTGAAGGGTTGTAGCGGAGATGTGAGCTTGGTAAACACACAGCCGAGTGCTCATTAAAAGCATCTCTCCTAGGGCTGGCGATGGACTCTGTCTACCTCGGTCTCCCACTACATGCTAATCAGGCTAATTAGTCTCAGATTCTCCCGTGTTTCCTAATGATACTGTTTCAGGACACGTTTAAAAATGCACAGTACTCCAGAGGAACATTAATCAGACGTTTTTAAATCTAATGCCATTTTTATTTGCTCATGTTTTTCGCATTGAAGAGCTTATCTAAATGTATTCAAGGTGTAGAAGGTTAAAGTGTCAACAGTGTCAATCTAGGAAAGGGCGAAGAAGCAAGCAGAAACAACAGGCTGTGAATATCCTGTTGATTTAATTAATGATACAGGTCTACAAGAAAACATGGCTTGTGTGCTTACCAAACCACATATTAGAATCAAATTGAAGAGCTATTTTCCAAACAACAAACTACTGAGAAAAAACGGTGACTTTGTCCTACAGCCGCCTGTCACTCTCCCTCTGCCTCCCTCCTGGACCTTGCAGTCTGAGCTGTCACCCAGCATCAGTGGTAGTGTCAGTGGAGCAGGGAGCAGACAGCGTGTGTGTCCTGCAGTTGGAGGGTCTGAGTCTCAGGGCTCAGCGGGCATTGTTACGGAGATGCCATCTGCTTCAGCCTCTCTCTCTCTCTCCCAGATCCCGTTCCCAGCTTCACGCCCGCCAGTGACGTCACGTGGCAGCCAACACTGTCGTCCCTCTGTCCTGTCTGTCAGTATCACGACCACCACCTATGGCAGCAGGGGTCTTCACGAGCCCCCGATAAACCATCACAGTCCTGCCTGAGTATAGAGCAGGGGAGTATGGTTAGGTCATATGAGGAGACCACTGAGAAGGTAACAGGCCCTGTTATGATGCAACACCAACCTCCTGGTTACAGATGGTTGCAGATCATTGTAAGGAAAGGAGAATTAGCAGCAGCCACCGAGGTTTGGTGAGGCGAAGAATAGAAATGTGTTGGGTAAATAAGGAGAAGAGAAGGCGACGACAGGAAAACAAACAGTGAGGTTTCAATATTTGCCCTTCATCCTTATCAGTGGAGCAGTTCCCCTCTCATCCCATTCTCCATGCTCGGGAGACGCAGCAGCTGCAGCACCGGAACCAGAGGAAGCAGAAAATTGAACGATCAAGTAACAGGCTTTGTTGAAACAATGGTTGCTGAGGGCGGCGGGGGAAGAGAGGGCTTCACAAACAGCCAATAAACACTGTGTCCCTGGAGGGAACCAATGGGGGAATAAGGATGGGACAAGACTTCTGATACCCTACTATCGCTTCGCTTCGCCTCGCCTGCATACACACACACACAACACACACATAACAAACACACACACGTACAGTAGGCTAACGCAGGAAGCCTCCATGAAGCCTGTCCCGGCATGCAGGATTAGAGTGATTTGTTGAGAATTAAGGGGCCGCCAGTTAAATTCAAGCAGGTTTTTTAATGGTTTAATTCATGGACTAGGAGATGGGCTTAAATAAGATTGCCAAGTGTGGTCGATTAAGCTCATTAGTCGTTTTAGGGGTCTGCTCGCATTCCCATTTCCACAATCAGATCGTTTGAAAATTAGAATTAATTAGGAAACCGGGACCCATCCTCCTCTGTTGAAGAGGGTGCAGGCCCTAGGAGCCTGGGGCTCTTTCATTTATCAGGGCCAAGGCCTGTAATCTGGTGACAGTCATAGTCTGGAGGGCTAAAGGCCCCATTTAGAAATGTCCCATTTACAAAGCTCCAAGACACTGATGCCAGTCAAGGTGGACAGACACAACGAAACATCATTGATCTTAGTCCGTTGCAAAGTCAGCCTGTGTAAGACAGCCTGGGATATGATGACTCGTTTTTATGTAGATAACCCCTGCAGGGCATAAATTCAGTTGCTTAAATTTGTTTTCCATGTTCAAGCAATCATTTATCAGTTTATATATCCTTACATGAACAGTCATTAACACTAGAACCGCTGGGCCTGAAGGGACCCCCCTTTAAACTAACGAGCAGTCATTCTGACTGCAACATTCCAACAGTGTAATTATTAGTTTTTTACAAAATACCCCAACCACAAAGATGCAAGGTCAGCAAACCACACAGTCAAATGATGAAAACTGTAAGGAGTGCGCTGAGAGTTGGGAAGCAAATACAGGGACTGAGTGTTTTAATAAATAAACAAACAAACACAAAACTCAAACAGCGCACCGACATGAAACCGAGTCAATAACACCTGAGGAAAGAACCAAGGGGAGTGACAGATATAGGAAAGATAATCAAGGAGGTGATGGAGTCCAGGTGAGTGTCATGAGGCGCAGGTGCGCTTGACGATGGTGACAGGTGTGCGGGATAATCAGCAGCATGATGACCTAGAGGCCGGACAGGGAGTGCCAAAAACAGTAGCCCAAACATCATTATAAGCGCCAAGGGTGCTTGATAAATAGTGAAAATCTGCACAAAAACAATAATGGCATTACAATGAATATAAGTGTCGATATGACAGCAATACAAAATAGCCAATTATTGTCAGCTCATGCTTACATGGTCTGCGCAATGGCATCAGTTGGAATTTATTTAGCTGTTATCCCTTGTCCTAACAGTCAACATAAATATTCGCCTCTCTCACTTGCTTGACGCACTTCCCAAAAACACGTAGCTTGCAGGTGACACAGTTTATGTTCTTAGTGCATCTGGCCACCTTGCACTGTCTCCTCCATAGGAACTGTGCGCAATTTGGCTCACGTGGAATCTGTGCTGCTGCCTTGTCCCTCATATGTCTCTGACGTCGCCCGTATGCTATACTCATGATGGAGTCTCTTCCGGGCATGGTGTTGTTCATTCACTGCTAGAACAACACCTGTACATTGAACAACAACACCTGTGCATTGATAGCAACTCCAAGTCAAGCATGTTGTAGAACAACTGTAGAACACAGAAACAGGCCTGTGGCGGGTGCCTCCCTTCACAGTGTACAGGGGTCCCATCTGATCCCAAACATCCACACCAAACTATGGAACGATATAGAGTAGAAAACATATTTTGCCAAAGGAAAACTGTTGGATGCATGATGCCAACTGCTGGATTCATGGTTCTCATGACAGAAACGTTCTTTCTTGCCTTGTTTTGGTATAATCGTGTCATTTTTCAGCACAGTTGTGGAACAACGGCTGTGCAGGTGCCTTATTTTGTGCAGAGGGAGCTCTCGTCTCGCTTTGTTCATGGTGCTGACTAGGCTTATTTTATTTGCAAGCAACATGTTCGCCAAATACAGTGAAATGAAGAAATTGTCCATGGTGACATTTCTCCCCTGGCCAACATAAGGTTCCACAAGCCTCAACACCACATTAGCCGACACTCGCTCACCTGCTGCCTGATGTGGATATTTTCCCGAAATGGCCGTCCCTTCCTCTCTCCTATCTCACGGTTTTCTCACGGTTTCATTTTGTGGTGGCACTGGCAACTGTTCAGTGCGTTCCATTCTGCCTTTTTTGCGCATAGGCCTTGGAGGTGTAGGTTCACGCTGAGCCTCAGAATCAAAAGAATCATCATCAGAGATGTCATGATTCATTTCTTCTCCACCATCTGAGTCGTTTTCGTTCAGATCTTGTAGCAGCGTTAACGCAGCATGTGCATCCATTCGCCTTGGTCTTCTTATTGTAAATGATGCAGACTCTCACTGTGTCCTCCTAGTAGGTCAGAGTAGACTGATAAAACTGCTTGGATTAAGGTGGACTGATATAGAGTACATACAATTTTTAAATTAGAATTAGAATATACCAATACAATACAATAGAATGGCCGATCCTGTTCTTCATTCACAATTGGTGATTACATAATTATGCATTGTCTGCTTCCCCCACTCATCAACTCACCTAGTCTCCCTCATCATACTTTACTTCATGTATTTAATGTGTTGTTATATGTGTGAAATTAGTTTTAGTATAGTTTAGGTTCAGTTTTGAGGCAATTAATGGGGTGATTATCAACTGGCCACTCACTACACCTTCTAATGTAGGGAGAACCACAGGCAGTTCTATTTGACATGTAACTCAGATATATAATGATATAATTACCAGGCCTTTCCTGCAATTAGACCGGACAAACACATAAACACACATGATATCTCTCATCACATACAAACTAGCTTTCAAATTACACTGAACAAACATATAAACGCAACATGCAACATTTTCCAAGATTCATAAAAGATAATCTAAGGATATCAGTCAATTGAAATACATGCATTAGGCCCTAATCTATGGAATTTACATGACTGGGAATACAGATATGCATTTGTTGGTCACAGTAAAAAATAAAATGTAAAGGTAGGGGTGTGGATCAGAAAATCAGTCAGTATCAGGTGTGACCACCATTTGCCTCATGCAGCACGACACATCTCCTTCTCATATAGTTGATCAGGCTGTTGATTGTGGCCTGTAGGATGTTGACCCACTCCACTTCAATGGCTGTGCGAAGTTGCTGGATATTTGGGAGAATTGGAACACGCTGGCGTACACGTTAATCCAGAACATCCCAAACATGCTCAATGGGTAACATGTTTGGTGAGTATGCAGGCCATGGAAGAACTGGGACAATTTTAGCTTCCAGGAATTGTGTAGAGATCCTTGCGGCATGGGACCATGCAATATCGTTCTGAAACATGAGGTGATGGCGGCGGATGAATGGCACGACAATGGGCCTCAGGATCTCATCACGGTATCTCTGTACATTCAAATTACCATAGATAAAATTGTTTAGTTGTCCGTAGCTTATGCCTGCCCATACCATAACCCCACTACCACCATGGGCCACTCTGTTCACAACGTTGATATCAGCAAACCACTCACCCACACGATGCCATACACGCTCACCCACACGATGCCGGGTACAGTTGAAACCGGGATTCATCCATGAAGAGTACACTTCTCCAGCGTGCCAGTGGCCATCGAAGGTGAGTATTTGTCCACTGAAGTCGGTTTTGACAGCGAACTGCAGTCAGGTCAAGACCCTGGCGAGGATGACGAGCAACCAGATGAACTTCCCAGAGACGATTTCTGACAGATTTCTGACAAACAAATTCTTTGGTTGTGCAAACCCACAGTTTCACCAGCTGTCCGGGTGGCTGGTCTCAGACCATCGCGCAGGTAAAGTAGCCGCACATTTTTAGCCTTTTATTGTCCTGTGTAATGATCATGCTGTTTAAACAGCCTCTTGATATGCCACACCTGTCAGGTGCATGGATTATCTTGGCAAGGGGGAAATGCTCACGAGCAGGGATGTAAACTAATTTGTGCACAAAATTTGAGAGAAATAAGGCTTTTGTATGTATGGAACATTTCTGTGATCTTTAATTTCAGTTCATGAAAGATGGGACCAACAACTTTACATGTTGCGTTTATATTTTCGTTCAGTATATTTATAAAAACAAAAACCTATCAAGAGAAACAGAGCTGAAACAGAGGAAGGTTATAACATACTTCTGACACCATTGGAAAGTGGATAGAGATTGGACTCCTTTTGATCTGAGTTGTGATGCTTTTATCTCCTCTTTGAAAACAAAAAGTATATTTTTGTCCATATTTTTGGGATTATCCAGTCTTTTACTGCTATCGGTTTGGTTCCTGTTGGGCATAGAAGGTCTTTAAATGTGAACACTGGGGTGAGAACTCACCATGCCATCTGGCTTTTGAAACCTGCCAGGACTGTGCCTGTCCATAGCACATAGCACAGTCAGAATGACAGAGAGAAGGAGAGAAGAAAGGAGACCACAAGGGGCAGAGATATATAGAGAGATACTTTGAGAGACAGGTAGAACTTGTTATTTTTTGGGTCGTTTGTCTATTTGGTAGGAGAGAGGTAGACCCAAATCATTCATAGCAGCAAAGACATCAGCCTACAATATACCCAAAGGGCTGGTTTCATAAGTTGTAATATTATCTTTATCCTGTCATATGGTTAGCATCTTCTCGTTAAACTACTGTCGTAAAGTAGTGGGAAAGATAGATTTACTGTGAGATTTTAAAGAGGGGAGGATGCTGAGGAGACTGAAATAAGCTTAATGAGTGGGACGTCTCACTTCCTAAACACATGGACACCATAAGGACTAAAGTGCCTTTTCCCATGTTATGTTGAGAATGCAGTAGTGCCAGATCCTATAGAAGGGTATAGTTGAGCATTGATACATGGTTGGGTACTAGCATGAAAACAAGAAGAGCAATTCACAGCACAGTCCTCTAGTGAAGATATCAACCTCAAACAATTAATTTGGACAACTACATTAGTCTTCAATGATGATTCTCTGTCCACTTTTACTAACTCATGAATCATTCAGAAAACTTTTATTTGAAGTCCCCCCTCTATCTCTACCCTCATATTTCCCTATCTAGGTGCTACGAGCCTGGGGAGAGTAACAGAGTGGTGAGGGAGAGAAGGGAAGAGACTGACACGCACATGCATGCACCCACCCACGCTTGCACACACACTCAAACACACACACACACACACACACACACACACACACACGCACACACGCACGCACGCACGCACGCACGCACGCACGCACACACACACACACACACACACACACACACACACACACACACACACACACACACACACACACACACACACACACACAGGTTGTCCCTGCATGTCTCCACTGGCTGTCCTTCACACCTGGACAGTCCTGGCTCTTCCAGCTGAGTAGTCAGTGCTGGCAGACAGACAGACTCTTTCAGAAGGACTGGGGGGTTTAGAGTGGACCTAGTGTATTGCTGTGCTCACAGAGCTGTGACAGACACTCAGACCACCACCACTGTCTGCATACTAGCCACTTATGCAATCACAAAGATACATGTACAGATGGACAAATAAGAACATAGAAATGTGAGTGTTACATTTTCTGCAATCAACTGCATTGTGTTCATAGTCTATTGTGTACTGTTCACTATAGAACCTCATACACATTTGCCATCATCTAATTGACAGTACATGTACTCTGGGTAATGCTGACATTTTGGCAAAATCTCTGCACTTTTTTCATTTTCAGAAAGCCCACAGTTGACACATTATCAGCCATACGGATAAACAAGACAGAAAACCACACAATGACACATTCCAAACATTTCTGAGGATATACAGAGAGAAAACACAGAGAACATCACAGGCCAGAGAGTGCTGCTGCTATTTCACTAGGATCAAATGTTTTACGGTCTCTGTTCCCTCACTCTCTCTCGCTACACTCCACTAACTCTTCTTTATCGGTTCAATCTGGCCAGCGGCAATGTGACTTTGTCTCATATGTAAAGAATGTCCAGGGTCATCCAAATGCTGCTAGCTGAAATCATAAATCATAAAATGTTCTTAGAAAATTATTTTCAAGTAATTCACTAGCTCACATGCAGTACTCTTGGAATGACTGGTTGCGGCCTGAAGTATGGCACAAACAAGTCTGAGATATTGTATTATTTAGTTGTAATGACCCCTGATGATTACTTGAACAAAAACATAAATGCTTGTGCTTGCGCACCATCTAACCATGATGGTCCCATTGAGACTCCTGTGAATAACTGAAATGAAAGAGGATTTTTGTGACTATTTCCTCTCCTCCCTACTGAACGTTTCTATTTTCTTCATCTATTTGCCCACTTATCTTCTTTGTTAGACTTCTGAAAGCTGTTTTGAATGGTATGATTTGGTATTGAGATGAATACAATACAAATTGATTACTACAGCAGCATGTGAGCCTTAAAAACAAACAAGTTACACAAGCCCACACACACAACCAACAAATACAGAGGTGTATACATCCTGTTGTGTCTGTAAGAGTGGTAATGACAGAGAATACATGCTACTGTAATCAAGAGGGGCTGGGGAACATACATGAAATAGTTATTTTCAGAAGACACAATCCACAGTAACCATGCATCAACAGAAAGGCATGACCATATGAAATAGTATGGACACAAGAATAAAACAAGGCTTTCTATTGAACCAGTTATGTTTACTAGGCTATTCCCTCCCTACATCACCTAAAGTGTATTTAACTACTGTCGCTTTTCTCAAGCATACATCAATATGTTGTAGCACATTTATCATATACTAAATGCTGCTATCGCTCACAGCCAAAAAGATCTGGTGTAGTTCTACATGCAAGCTACCCTGTGGCAGTTACCATGAGCTTGTTGACACTCTCGACTTCATTTAACAGGAAGCTGTGAAAATAACAAGGATGGAGGCATGAGGGGAGTCACAAACAGATGGAAAAAGCAAACGTAGAGAGTCTGCTTTACCTGCGGCTGTTTCCCTGGCAACACACCCTTGGGATGGAGAGAAGACAAGCACATGATTACAGTTACAGCTCTCAGTGTTCGTTCAAGAAGTGCGTCATCAACGGAACCACGGAACCAAATAAAAGAGACGTACAGCACAGAGAATATAGAAGTTCTGTGGTTAACTTTTTCTCTCTTGTCTTTTCTTTGGTCTTCCACACTTCCCTCGGTCCCATCCATATCTTTTGATATGGTATTCAGTTAGTAACCTCCTGGACAGGCGGAACATCTGTCTGAGAGCTGGAGAACGAAAAAACCTTTCCGGTGAATGCCATCACACTGATGATATATAGCCTAGCCTGCAGTCCTGACACTTTTAACACTCAGCTTCAAAGACTTTCTATCATAGGGCAGATAAACACAGGGGTGCGCACACTCTCTCTCTCTCTCTCTCTCTCTGTCTCTCACACACACACACACACACACACACACACACACACACACACACACACACACACACACACACACACACACACACACACACACACACACACACACACACACACACACACACACACACACACACACACACACACACTCTGCAGGTGCCTTTTATGCACTGATCTTGTTTTTATTAGACGCATGACTCAAATGTCTTTCTTGATCCGTTTACGTTTACTGAAAGCATTCTTGTAAAAAGCTAACTCAGCTTTTTCCAGCTCCATGTTTCCAACTTCCCCACTCCCAACCAACCTGGCATGTCACCAGGTCTCATTTGATGACATTTAATAGCAATTTCACAGTCTTTGGGAGATCAGAACGAAGCCACATCCTGAAAAGTGTTTAGATATACCCTCAATAGCACAGAAGGCAATATTTAAACCCTTCCCTGGTGAAAGCTTTATACTTGCATCACTAGTAAACCATGACTTATCCAGCACAGTGCTTCTGCATGGCTGTTTGGCAGATGTCTGTGTTTGCCTGCCTCGTCCCCAGACCAGGAACCATGATTTGGGGCGATGATGTAGAGGAACAGAGAGAGCAGCACCACCATGTCCCATGAGGGATTGGAAGATAGCATCCTGTGATTCAGCTGAGGGCCCTACACTCAGTCTGTCCGTCTAGCACCCCACCTGCCCTCTCCTGCTGTCCGTCTGTCCATGCTCACACACCACAACACACACCACAACCCAGACCTGCCAGGCGTTTACTCAGCCTGCATCCTTCTGCACTATTGCTGTCCAAATAGCCATCACATCAAAGAGCATCAAAGAGTATCCATTTATCTTTCATGTTAGGTGCAGCAATATCATTAGCCTTTTCTTGTGTTATTATACATTGGTGAGCATTGCTATATGATACAAACGTTATGAGTTCTGATATGGTTTTGACAGACACGGGGGTTGCTATACTGCTTGCGGTATTTACCTTTGCTGCTGTATGTGCCCTTAGAAGTCTTTTATGTTGCCATGGGCACCTGCTGCTCCACCCCCACATGTTGTATTTCTGTGTACCAACGGTTGGTCTGATGTTGGCAGAGGTAGAGTTGGAGCTAGGCCCACTGCCAGCACTTTAAACAACCAGTCTCTTTTATCAGGAAAACCCAACTTTAACACCACACCACCTAGGTATTGTGTACTGTAGTTTGAAAATGGTTGTTTGGGGTGAAGTATGGTTGCAAAAACAGTCTTTAGGGCTAGACAATATGACAAAACAGGATGATAGGGAGATGTCAAGGCATATACTGTGTGTCACACAACTATTTGGTTTATGTATGCAATGCACAGGTAACACTTGCAGTATGGTTAATTCATTGATATTATACTGAAATCTTGTCAGTGTGTGTATTTCTAATGTCCATGTGTTTGGCTACCAACATCAGGGTGGTCGCCTGGCTATATGCACACTGGGCAGCATTAGATATTTACCTCATCAAACGTACCACTCACCTTCTCTTTCTTTACCCCTTTGATCACTGTGTATGGTACAAACTTCAACAGCACAAAAAAGGCATTTTTATATTCATAAGCATGAAATAGATCAATAACGTATACATAAATAGCATAGAGTGTTTGCATAGGTAAGATCCTAATTTGATCACTTTTTTTTTCCTAAGAATTTTTCTGCACATCAGGAAATGCAAAGTTGTAGTGTATTCGAGATTTAAAAAGGCTTCGAAAGATTGTAATTTCCACTTTAAAATGTCATACTTGATTTGCCGTAACAAAAAAGGCATCAACCCCTACATAAAATGTCCCTTAATTATAATCCACATAATAATTCACATTTCAAATCAAATGTATTTATATAGCCCTTCGTACATCAGCTGATATCTCAAAGTGCTGTACAGAAACCCAGCCTAAAACCCCAAACAGCAAGCAATGCAGTTGTAGAAGCACGGTGGCTAGGAAAAACTCCCTAGAAAGGCCAAAACCTAGGAAGAAACCTAGAGAGGAACCAGGCTATGTGGGGTGGCCAGTCCTCTTCTGGCTGTGCCATCCTGTTGCTTCAGGATTGTTGTCCTGTTGTAGCAAATTGGCTCAAATTAACATCCTATGTCTGTATATATTCAAATAAATGTAACCTTCATATTTACATTCGTAACAAAGTGGAAATTGCAAGTTTCCCAGTAGTAAATATTGCATAAAGGGCATCTTCATATAGAAACTGTTTGCGGCAGAGTAGCCTAGTGGTTAGAGCGTTGGACTAGTATCCAGAAGGTTGCGAGTTCAAACCCCTGAGCTGACAAGGTACAAATCTGTCATTCTGCCCCTGAACAGGCAGTTAACCCACTGTTCCTAGGCCATCATTGAAAATAAGAATTTGTTCTTAACTGACTTGCCTGGTTAAATAAAGGTTAAAAAAAAAAAAAAAAATGGAACCTGAATTGGGATGCAAATGAGGGATGTGAAGTGTGTTATTGATGGAAATGCCTTCTCCTATGTTTTTATATGATGGTGGACAGGCATCACAGGACCGTGGTTTGGAAGAGGAGAAGGAATCAGCAACAACTCAACATACCAAATAGAAATCAAACCATATATTTTTCTTAGATTAGATCAAGTAGAGTAGTTTGAGCATTTAATTTTAATCACCATGATTCAACTGAGGATATTTATATGATTAAAACAAAAAAATGGCATGAGAAAAACGGATCATTCAATATCCGTGTCAAAGCAGATAACATTGTTGATAATGAGTTGTAAACAAAAATACCAAATATGTCAAATAAATGACTGCTATTACTTCTCAGAAATCGTCCAGTTCAATTTTGTTTTCAAATGTTTTCCACCCTGTCAAACTAAACTCAGAAAAGATCATTCATAAAAAAATCAAATAACTTCACAGATCTTCATTGTAAAGGGTTTAAACACTGTTTCCCATGCTTGTTCAATGAACCATAAACAATTAATGAACATGCACCTGTGGAACGGTCGTTAAGACACTAACAGCTTACAGACGGTAGGCAATTAAGGTCACAGTTATGAAAACGTAGGACATCGAAGAGGCCTTTCTACTGACTCTGAAAAACACCAAAAGAAAGGAGGCATGAGGACTGCAGATCAAATCAAACCAAATCAAATGTATTTTTATAGCCCTTCATACATCAGTTGATATCTCAAAGTGCTGTACAGAAACCCAACCTAAAACCCCAAACAGCAAGCAATGCAGGTGTAGAAGCACGGTGGCTAGGAAAAACTCCCTAGAAAGGCCAAAACCTAGGAAGAAACCTCGAGAGGAACCAGGCTATGTGGGGTGGCCAGTCCTCTCCTGGCTGTGCCAGGTGGAGATTATAACAGAACATGGCCAAGATGTTCAAATGTTCATAAATTACCAGCATGGTCAAATAATAGTAAGGCAGAACAGTTGAAACTGGAGCAGCAGCACAACAGGTGGACTGGGGACAGCAAGGAGTCATCATGTCAGGTAGTCCTGGGGCATGGTCCTAGGGCTCAGGTCCTCCGAGAGAGAGAAAGAAAGAGAGAATTAGAGAGAGCATATGTGGGGTGGCCAGTCCTCTTCTGGCTGTGCCGGGTGGAGATTATAACAGAACATGGCCAAGATGTTCAAATGTTCATAAATGACCAGCATGGTCGAATAATAATAAGGCAGATCAGTTGAAACTGGAGCAGCAACACAACCAGGTGGACTGGGGACAGCAAGGAGTCATCATGTCAGGTAGTCCTGGGGCATGGTCCTAGGGCTCAGGTCCTCCAAGAGAGAGAAAGAAAGAGAGAAGGAGAGAATTAGAGAACGCACACTTAGATTCACACATAACAAACTGACCCTAGCCCCCGACACAAACTACTGCAGCATAAATACTGGAGGCTGAGACAGGAGGGGTCAGGAGACACTGTGGCCCCACCCGAGGACACCCCCGGACAGGGCCAAACAGGAAGGATATAACCCCACCCACTTTGCCAAAGCACAGCCCCCATAACACTAGAGGGATATCTTCAACCACCAATTTACCATCCTGAGACAAGGCTGAGTATAGCCCACAAAGACCTCCACCATGGCACAACCCAAGTGGGGGGCGCCAACCCAGACAGGATGACCACATCAGTGAATCAACCCACTCAGGTGACGCAACCCTTCCAGGGACGGCATGAGAGGGCCCCAGTAAGCCAGTGACTCAGCCCCTGTAATAGGGTTAGAGGTTAGAGACCCTGCTAGGTAAAGTCCCCCCTTATCTCAGCTCGCTGGTCACCATAGCAGCACCCACCTGTAGCACGTGCTCCAGCAGGTATATCTCTCTGGTCACCCCCAAAACCAATTCTTCCTTTGGCTGCCTCTCCTTCCAGTTCTCTGCTGCCAACGACTGGAACGAACTACAAAATCTCTGAAACTGCAAACACTTATCTCCCTCACTAGCTTTAAGCACCGGCTGTCAGAGCAGCTCACAGATTACTGCACCTGTACATAGCCCATCTATAATTTAGCCCAAACAACTACCTCTTCCCCTACTGTATTTATTATTTTTATTTTTTATTTTGCTCCTTTGCACCCCGTTATTTCTATCTCTACTTTGCACATTCTTCCACTGCAAATCTACCATTCCAGTGTTTTACTTGCTATATTGTATTTACTTCGCCACCATGGCCTTTTTTGCCTTTACCTCCCTTATCTCACCTCATTTGCTCACATTGTATATAGACTTATTTTTCTACTGTATTATTGACTGTATGTTTGTTTTACTCCATGTGTAACTCTGTGTTGTTGTATGTGTCGAACTGCTTTGCTTTATCTTGGCCAGGTCGCAATTGTAAATGAGAACTTGTTCTCGACTAGCCTACCTGGTTAAATAAAGGTGGAAAAAAAGTAGGTCAACACCTCTAGGTCTGTGCTCTACAAAGTTAATGTGAATTGTTTGCAGTCAATGTTCAAAGCACCCATCCAAAGCTTTTTTACAAACACATCTGTGCTTCTGGCACATTTGTTTAAGTTAAAAGTTGCCTTAAGTGTTCATTGTACAAGAGTGAGCGAAAACAACCTCTCAAGTAAAAAGTGGTTATTTGATAGTCATGTCTGAGCTCCAGAGTAATTTAAAGAATACAGAATATACTGAGTGCACCAAACTTTAGGAACACCTTCCTAATATTTAGCCCCCCTCCCTCCCTCCCTCCCTCCCTCCCTCCCTCCCTCCCTCCCAAACCATACCCCATTCAAAGGCCCTTACATATTTTTCTTGCTCATTCACTCTCTGAATGGTACACATGCGCAGTCCGCAATCAATCTTTAACCCGTCTCCTCCCCTTCATCTACACTGGTTCAGGTGGATTTAACAAGGGACATCAATAAAGGATCATAGCTTTCACCTGGATTCACCTGGAATTGAAAGAGCAGGTGTTCTAAATGGTTTGTATACTCAGTGTCACGCCCTGGTCTAATTATATTGTGTTTGTCTGCATTTATTTGGTCAGGCCAGGGTGTGACATGGGTTTTTTGTGGTGTGTTTTGTCTTGGGGGTGTCTAGCATAGTCTATGGCTGCCTGAGGCGGTTCTCAATCAGAGACAGGTGATTATCGTTGTCTCTGATTGGGAACCATATTTAGGCAGCCATATTCTTTGAGTGTTTCGTGGGTGATTGTTCCTGTCTCTGTGTTTGTGTTCACCAGATAGGCTGTATAGGTTTTCACGTTCATTGTTTGTTTTGTTTGTGATTTCATGTCGAGTTCATTTTATTAAAGAACATGAATAACCACCACGCTGCATTTTGGTTCGCTTCTCTTCCACCAGACGAAAGCCGTTACAGAATCACCCACCACAACGGGACCAAGCGGCATGGTAACAGGCAACAGCAACAGCAGGAGAAACATAATAAGGATTTCTGGAGGAAATCCTAAACGGAGAAGGACCCTGGGCTCAGCCTGGAGAATATCGCCGCCCCAAAGAAGAACTGGAGGCGACGAAAGCGGAGAGGCGCCGGTATGAGGAGGCAGCACGGCGACTCGGAAGGAAGCCCGAGAGTCAGCCCCAAAAATTTCTTGGGGGGGGGCTCAGGGAGAGTGTGGCAGAGTCAGGAGTCAGACCTGAGCCAACTCTCCCTGTTTATCGTGAGGAGCCAAGGTGAAGACCAGAACCAGAGCCGGTGTTGGAGGTGAGCGAAGCAGAGACTGTGAAGGAGTTAATGGGGAAATTGGAGGAGAGAGAAATGAGGGAGTTGCTGTGTTGGTGCTTTTTGCATGGAATTCGCCCGACGGAGCGTGTCGGGGATTTGATGGCACCTGGGTCAGCGCTCCATATTCGTCCTGAGGTGCGTGTTAGTCGGCTGGTGAAGTTGGTGCCAGCCTCACGCACCAGGCCTTCTGTGCACATCCCTAGCCTTACACGTCCTGTGCCAGCACTGCTCTCAAGATCTCCAGTACGCCTTCACGGTCTAGCCCATCCTGTGCCACCTCCACACACCAGCCCTCCGGTGGCAGCTCCACGCACCAGGCTTCCTGTGCGTGTCCTCGGCCCAGTACCACCAGTGCCAGCACCACGCATCAGGCCTACAGTGCGCCTCGCCTCTCCAGCGCTTTCGGAGCCTTCCTCCTCTCCTGCGCTGCCGGAGTCTCCCGCCTGTCCAGCGCTGCCCGAGCCTTCCTCCTCTCCTGCGCTGCCGGAGTCTCCCGCCTGTTCAGCGCAGCCAGAGCCTTCCTCCTCTACAGCGCTGCTGGAGTCTCCTGCCTGTTCAGCACAGCCAGAGCTGCCAGCCTGCATGGAGCAGCCAGAGCTGCCAGTCTGCATGGAGCAGCCAGAGCTGCCAGTCTGCATGGAGCAGCCAGAGCTGTCAGTCTGCATGGAGCAGCCAGAGCTGTCAGTCTGCATGGAGCAGCCAGAGCTGCCAGTCTGCAAGGAGCTGCCAGTCTGCAAGGAGCTGCCAGTCTGCACGGAGCTGCCAGTCTGCAAGGAGCCGCCAGAGCTGCCAGTCTGCAAGAAGCCGCCAGAGCTGTCAGTCTGCATGGAGCAGCCAGAGCCGCCAGTCAGCATGGAGCAGCCAGAGCTGCCAGTCAGCATGGAGCAGCCAGATCCATCAGTCTGCCAGGATCCGCCAGTCAACTAGACTCTTCCAGATCTGCCAGTCAGCCAGACTCTTCCAGATCCGCCAGTCAGCCAGACTCTTCCAGATCCGCCAGTCAGCCAGACTCTTCCAGATCTGCCAGTCAGCCAGACTCTTCCAGATCCGCCAGTCAGCCAGACTCTTCCAGATCTGCCAGTCAACCAGACTCTTCCAGATCCGCCAGTCAGCCAGGATCTGCCAGAACCGCCAGCCAGCCAGGATGTGCCAGATCCAACTACCTGCCTGAGTTTCCTCTCAGTGCTGGGCTTCCTCTCAGTGCTGGGCTTCCTCTCAGTGCTGAGCTTCCCCTCAGTGCTGAGCTTCCCCTCAGTGCTGAGCTTCCCCTCAGTGCTGAGCTTCCCCTCAGTCCCGGGCTTCCCCTCAGTCCCGGGCTTCCCCTCAGTCCCGGGCTTCCCCTCAGTCCCGGGCTTCCCCTCAGTCCCGGGCTTCCCCTCAGTCCCGAGCTGCCCCTCAGTCCAGTGGGGTTCTGGGTGAGGACTACTAGGCCATGGTCGGCGGCGAGGGTGGACTATCTTAGGACGCGAGGAGGAGGGACTAAGACATTGATAGAGTGGGGTACACGTCCCGCGCCGGAGCTGCCTCCATGGACAGACGCCCACCTGGACCCTCCCCTATTGTTTTTTTTGGGGGGGGGGGGGGGGGGGGTTCTGTCACGCCCTGGTAGAATTATTTTGTGTTTGTCTGCATTTATTTGGTCAGGCCAGGGTGTGACATGGGATTTTTTGTGGTGTGTTTTGTCTTCGGGGCGTCTAGCATAGTCTATGGCTGCTTGAGGCGGTTCTCAATCAGAGGCAGGTGATTATCGTTGTCTCTGATTGGGAACCATATTTAGGCAGCCATATTCTTTGAGTGTTTCATGGGTGATTGTTCCTGTCTCTGTGTTTGTATTCACCAGATAGGCTGTATAGGTTTTCACGATCGTTCTTTGTTTTGTTTGTTATTTCATGTCGAGTTCATTTTATTAAAGAACATGAATAACCACCACGCTGCATTTTGGTCCGCTTCTCTTCCACCAGACGAAAGCCGTTACACTCAGTGTATATCTCTTATGTTCTATGTTCCATATATGCACATTTAATTGAACATCTACTTTCAGTCACTGAGCTGAGCGGTTTCAACCTTCCCAGTTATATAGACCTTCATATTACAGATGGTACATGTAGTTTGATTTCTAAAAGAGTTAGCTGTTGAGCTACGTACATCTCAGTCACATACAGTAAGTTGGCCTGCAAAGTTATGAGAGTCATTACACTGATGATTATGGTGTCAGTGCTCAAACATACCTCTCCAAACAGACATGAACAGATAACCAAAACTAAAGAGGCCCTTAAACACAACATCAGCTTGGCAAGCCTCAAAGGCTTTAGGTCATGCGCTCTGGTTAATGTTGTCCATTTGATAGGCAGCAGCAACAGCAGCGCCGTGGTTGTTTCCATTGGATGGCTGTGGAGTCCAAATGTTTCACACCATGAAAAACAAAAAAATTCACACTTCAAAAGGTGGTTTCATCCACCCGGAATATACTCCTTTTACACCATATTTTCAGTCTTTCTAATAAAATAACTATTCATCACACAAACTAAAGGACAATATGTAGACACAGTATGAGGCCTGAAGAGAATTAACATATGATAAATCATTATTATTCTCTGCATGCGCGCTCTCCCTCGCTGCTCTCTCTGAGCCGGGCTCTCAGCGTCACAGTGTCCTGAGCACCTGACTGGAGCCACGTCTCACTCTGATGACATGTACAGACCGGATGGATAATCAAGCCTGTGTAGATGACTCCCAGGTCAGGCAGCACACAATAGAGCACTAATGAGCTGATAAGAGTCCTGGGGCCAAGCTGGTGCTAGAGCCTGGGGTTGCTGGAGACTTTCTGGAGCTGTAGTACAGAGACTGACTGACTGAGGAGAGGAGAGGAATCCCTGGCCCCAAGCTAACTGACTTCAACTCTACATAGGTTAAAGGCAAACTTCCTCCACCAAAGCCATCACCACATAGTCCAGAATGCATGGGTTCTGCAGATGTAGGATCTTAATTTGATCACTATTTTGCTGCTGAGAATTTTCCTGCACAGCAGAAAATGCAAACTTGTACTGTATTTGAGTTTTAAAAAGTCTTCTAAAGTATGTCATATCCACTTTGAAATGTCAGACTTGATTTGCCCTAATGAAAAGTGCCCATTAATTATAATCCACATAATAATTCACATTTCCTGTTGATGCAGGATTATTTTCCTGCTGTAGCAAACTGGAATCTGTATACATCTGTATATTAGCATGGGATAAATAGGCATTTGTGGAAAGAAGTGAAATTGCAGGGCTACAGATGCAAAGCACTTAGTGCCAGAATAGACCAATCCTCCTGTCATGAGGTGATTGCGGTATTTAAGGTGAGGTATTCAAAATCAGGTTGAGGTAATGACAGTGATTGAGCATTCTTATGGATGGGCAGTTATACAGTAGCTCCAATTCAAACGAATAACTTTTTCCAACTCTTAAAAAAGTTTACATATGAATAACAAAATCAAAGCTACCCTGTCACCAAATGTGTTCTTAGTGGCTGTATTAATAGTGATAGTGCCATTGTGTCTCCGTTGAGAGTGTGCCTGCCGGATTCAGTTGCAGAATGTCATCGCTTGACGGCAGGCTTGGGGACAACATTTTGACACATTTAAAAAAAAAAAACGGCAAGCATCCCAGGAGTATGTGGAGAAAAGCGCCCAGGTGGTGTCAGACAAACTGAACGCTGCATTAGGGGTCCAGGTGACACTTTAACTCTTCCACCACTCTCTCTTTAATCTCCAATTCGCCTGTCCCTTTCCTCTCATCTCATCAACTACTGCCATCACACCACAGCCACCCAATGGGAGAGGCTCTGATGACAGCCCCAGTGAGTCATGCAGCGTGTTATGTGAAGATCGCAGATTTGAGAGAAACAACAAATGTCGGTACATATGTGTCTTATATCGGCTGAAAGCTTAAATTCTTGTTAATATAACTGCACTGTCCAATTTACAGTAGATATTACTGCAAAAAAAATTTTGAGGAGAGCTCCTAACAACAAAACACTTTTTTCACCGTGATAGGTTTGATAAATTAATCTCTGAAGGTGAAATGTGTACTTATGTAACAGTGTAGACTTTACGTCCGTCCCCTCGCCCTGACCTGGGCGCGAACCAGGGACGCTCTGCACATATCAGCAGTCACCCTCGAAGCATCGTTACCCATCGCTCCACAAAAGCCACGGCCCTTGCAGAGCAAGGGGATCCACTACTTGAAGGTCTCAGAGCAAGTGATGTCACCGATTGAAACGCCACTAGCGCGCACCACCACTAACTAGCTAGCCATTTCACATCGGCTACACTTACATTACAAAATCTTGCTCTGATTTATCATCCAAAGGGTCCCACAGATAACATGAAGTGTCGTTTTGTTAGATAAAAATCCTTTTTCATATCCTAAAAAGGTCCATATAGCATGAATGATCGATTTTGTATTTCCACTCATTCAATTTGTAAAGAAAGGAATCTCACCCTAAATGCTGTTTAAACTAGTCAAATCACGTCCGTATGTATTCCTTAGAGATCCTAGAAGGTAACAAGCCTTCACTATATCATTAGGGGTGTAGTATATCCTATAGGACACTATATTTGGTCAGAGAGCGACACCTTCATGGCACGCTGATGACGCGGGCAGTCATCACGTGAACGACTGTATCTTTGTCAAACAACCACCAATCGGGGTCAAACAAAGCTAGCTAGCTAGATAGCCAATGAGCTGAGAATTACGGGAGTATCATAAACCATGTATATGTTGTAAAAAGTAGCTACTAACCTTGTACGACAGCATGTCTTTTTATTTTGGACAAAAATTATAAGGATATTCAGGGTAATGAAGTTATGAAAACTGGTTGTTTGGCAAATGTTGAACTTATAATATGGCTACTAATACTTGGAAAGCTAAATCAAAGTGCAAGTATACAGATTTGACGATATTCTTGCAGAAAAATGTAATATGAATGCGAATATGTCCTTCACAATTTGCCCAAATGTACCTGGGTACCTGGGGACTGTGCATGGGGACACTAAAAGACTTCACTCATACTTCAAGTTATCCATCTGAAACGTTGTTCATACACTGCTGCCATCGTGTGGAAACTATCAGAATTACAACCAGAGTGATGCTAGAACTGCAACCTTTTTCTTGCATTTCAAATATGGTGGTAGAACAAAATTGTTGTTTTTCCTTTGTATTTTCTTCTACCATATCTATTGTATTATATTTGCCTACATTCAATTCACATTTCCACAAACTTCAAAGTGTTTCCTTTCAAATGGTACCAAGAATATGCATATCCTTGCTTCAGGGCCTGAGCTACAGGCAGTTAGATTTGTGTATGTCATTTAGGCAAAACATTTAAAAAGGGGGGCTATCCCTAAGAAGTTTAACACCTCACACCAGATGCCAGAGTGGCGAGGCACCACACTTTAACATGCTGAGAATGGAATTGACTCACAGGAATCAAGACGGCAGCGTCTTTTGGGAATATATTAACACAGTGCTGCTACCACATTAATAATACCAGTCGTTTGTATTCCTTCTGGAGATGTTTTTCTCTCTTCTCTTCTCTCGTCCCCCGGAGAAGCTGGCTGCAGGAAGGGAAGTTTCTCCAGACTAAAGACATTGACCTTTACCAATAGAAGTGTACCCAGGCGAAGGCCAGACCTCTCTCTGTAATGTCTCTATGGAGGCATGCTTTTATATTTCAAAAACCTTCCACACAGCAGCAGATTCAGAGGTTGGACTCAAGGTTTTCTGCTTTATTAAGGCCTCCCACATACAGTGCCTTGCGAAAGTATTCGGCCCCAGTTAACTTTGCGACCTTTTGCCACATTTCAGGCTTCAAACATAAAGATATAAAATTGTATTTTTTTGTGAAGAATCAACAACAAGTGGGACACAATCATGAAGTGGAACGACATTTATTGGATATTTCAAACTTTTTTAACAAATCAAAAACTGAAAAATTGGGCGTGCAAAATTATTCAGCCCCCTTAAGTTAATACTTTGTAGCGCCACCTTTTGCTGTGATTACAGCTGTAAGTCGCTTGGGGTATGTCTCTATCAGTTTTGCACATCGAGAGACTGAAATTTTTTCCCATTCCTCCTTGCAAAACAGCTCGAGCTCAGTGAGGTTGGATGGAGAGCATTTGTGAACAGCAGTTTTCAGTTCTTTCCACAGATTCTCGATTGGATTCAGGTCTGGACTTTGACTTGGCCATTCTAACACCTGGATATGTTTATTTTTTAACCATTCCATTGTAGATTTTGCTTTATGTTTTGGATCATTGTCTTGTTGGAAGACAAATCTTCGTCCCAGTCTCAGGTCTTTTGCAAACTCCATCATGTTTTCTTCCAGAATGGTCCTGTATTTGGCTCCATCCATCTTCCCATCAATTTTAACCATCTTCCCTGTCCCTGCTGAAGAAAAGCAGGCCCAAACCATTATGCTGCCACCACCATGTTTGACAGTGGGGATGGTGTGTTCATTGTGATGAGCTGTGTTGCTTTTATGCCAAACATAACGTTTTGCATTGTTGCCAAAAAGTTCAATTTTGGTTTCATCTGACCAGAGCACCTTCTTCCACATGTTTGGTGTGGCTTGTGGCAAACTTTAAACAACACTTTTTATGGATATCTTTAAGAAATGGCTTTCTTCTTGCCACTTCCATAAAGGCCAGATTTGTGCAATATACGACTGATTGTTGTCCTATGGACAGAGTCTCCCACCTCAGCTGTAGATCTCTGCAGTTCATCCAGAGTGATCATGGGCCTCTTGGCTGCATCTCTGATCAGTCTTCTCCTTGTATGAGCTGAAACTTTAGAGGGACGGCCAGGTCTTGGTAGATTTGCAATGGTCTGATACTCCTTCCATTTCAATATTATCGCTTGCACAGTGCTCCTTGGGATGTTTAAAGCTTGGGAAATCTTTTTGTATCCAAATCCGGCTTTAAACTTCTTCACAACAGTATCTCGGACCTGCCTGGTGTGTTCCTTGTTCTTCATGATGCTCTCTGCGCTTTTAACGGACCTCTGAGATTATCACAGTGCAGGTGCATTTATACGGAGACTTGATTACACACAGGTGGATTGTATTTATCATCATTAGTCATTTAGGTCAACATTGGATCATTCAGAGATCTTCACTGAACTTCTGGAGAGAGTTTGCTGCACTGAAAGTAAAGGGGCTGAATAATTTTGCACGCCCAATTTTTCAGTTTTTGATTTGTTAAAAAAGTTTGAAATATCCAATAAATGTCGTTCCACTTCATGATTGTGTCCCACTTGTTGTTGATTCTTCACAAAAAAATACAGTTTTATATATTTATGTTTGAAGCCTGAAATGTGGCAAAAGGTCGCAAAGTTCAAGGGGCCCGAATACTTTCACAAGGCACTGTACATGTCTGTATTTGCCAGAGAAATTCAACAAAAGGCAGCCCAAACTTTTCCTCAAATATTTATTCAGTGGTGAAAGAACTCAACCTGTGTTGGCAAAAATTCCTACGGAAAATAACAAGTGACATTATGAGACACACAGGAATAGCCTTGACAAATGTGAAACACAAAAGCAAATTTAGCAGCCTGGTATTCCGATAAAAAACAGCGTGTTTTAGGTTTAAATTTTACTTTAAAACATCAAATTCTATTCACAGGTGTACAATGGTCCATAGACACACACTCACACAGGCACACACACATGAGGGGGAGCAGCATAGCATGCAGTGTGCCAGTGGGCCTGGTTGTTGAGCAATACCAGAGGTGACAAATTAAAGCTGGCACGGTAAACGAGTCTGCAGCCTATTGGCATGCTAATGAGTGGGGATAGATAGGACAAAGAGGAGAGGATACAGACAGACAGCTTATGTCAGATATCCCCAGTCTCCCTGCTCCACTGAGAGCTGCCTGGGGAGGGGGGATGGGCTCCTCCCAGTTGCGGTGTGTGGGTAAAATCACTGGGGATACCAAGCCAGAAAAAAACCCATTAAAAAACATATACAGTGGGGCAAAAAAGTATTTAGTCAGCCACCAATTGTGCGAGTTCTCCCACTTAAAAAGATGAGAGAGGCCTGTAATTTTCATCATAGGTACACTTCATCTATGACAGACAAAATGAGAAAAAAAATACAGAAAATCACATTGTAGGATTTTTAATGAATTTATTTGCAAATTATGGTGGAAAATAAGTATTTGGTCAATAACAAAAGTTTATCTCAATACTTTGTTATATACCCTTTGTTGGCAATGACAGAGGTCAAACGTTTTCTGTAAGTCTTCACAAGATTTTCACACACTGTTGCTGGTATTTTGGTCCATTCCTTCATGCAGATCTCCTCTAGAGCATTGATGTTTCGGGGTGTTGCTGGGCAACACGGATTTTCAACTCCCTCCAAAGATTTTCTATGGGGTCGAGATCTGGAGACTGGCTAGGCCACTCCAGGACCTTGAAATGCTTCTTTCAAAGCCACTCTTTCATTGCCCGGCCAGTGTTTTTGGGATCATTGTCATGCTGAAAGACCCAGCCACGTTTCATCTTCAATGCCCTTGCTGATGGAAGGAGGTTTTCACTCAAAATCTCACGATACATGGCCCCATTCATTCTTTCCTTTACACGGATCAGTCGTCCTGGTCCCTTTGCATAAAAACAGCCCCAAGCATGATGTTTCCACCCCTATGCTTCACAGTAGGTATGGTGTTCTTTGGATGCAACTCTTTGTACTCCAAACACAACGCGTTGAGTTTTTACCAAAAAGTTATATTTTGGTTTCATCTGACCATATGACATTCTCCCAATCTTCTTCTGGATCATCCAAATGCTCTCTAGCAAACCTCAGACGGGCCTGGATTTGTATTGGCTTTAAGCAGGGGGACACGTCTGGCACTGCAGGATTTGAGTCCCTGGCGGCGTAGTGTGATGCTGATGGTAGGCTTTGTTACTTTGGTCCCAGCTCTCTGCAGGTCATTCAATAGATCCCCCCGTGTGGTTCTGGGATTTTTGCTCACCGTACTTGTGATCATTTTGACCCCACGGGGTGAGATCTTGCGTGGAGCCCCAGATCGAGGGAGATTATCAGTGGTCTTGTATGTCTTCCATTTCCTAATAATTGCTCCCACAATCGATTTCTTCAAACCAAGCTGCTAACCTATTGCAGATTCAGTCTTTCCAGCCTGGCGCAGGTCTACAATTTTGTTTCTGGTGTCCTTTGACAGCTCTTTGGTCTTAGCCATAGTGGAGTTTGGAGTGTGACTGTTTGAGGTTGTGGACAGGTGTCTTTTATACTGATAACAAGTTCAAACAGGTGCCATTAATACAGGTAACAAGTGGAGAACAGAGGAGCCTCTTAAAGAAGAAGTTACAGGTCTGTGAGAGCCAGAAATCTTGCTTGTTTGTAGGTGACCAAATACTTATTTTCCACCAATAAATTCATTAAAAATCCTACAATGTGATTTTCTGGATTTTTTTCTCATTTTGTCTGTCATAGTTGAAGTGTACCTATGATGAAAATTACAGGCCTCTCTCATCTTTTTAAGTGGGAGAACTTGCACAATTGGTGGCTGACTAAATACTTTTTTGCCCCACTGTAAATGTGTTGTGATAATTGTATTTTGCTCTATAACCTGCTAGTTCATATGCCGTTCCACCGTGATAGATATATGCCTAAGGCGGAAACAGGCAGAAGGCAGAATACATTTTGTTTCATCACAAAACCGGAGAGCAACCTCCGTCCGATAGAGTCCACAAAGCATATTGTATGTTACAAACAGTTACATGACCCACAGCATGGTCAAGAAAGTTCATGTTGCCGTCATTTTCGGACTACTTGTCATGCCCTGACCTTAGTATTCTTTGTTTTCTTTATGATTTTGGTTAGGTCAGGGTGTGGCATGGGTGATATGTGTGTTTTTGTCTTATTATGAAGGTGTTTGTATTGTCTCGGGTTTTTTTTGTAGATTTATGTGTTTTTTTTCATCAAGGTGTTTATGTTGGTCTATGGTTGCCTAGATTGGTTCTCAATTAGAGGCAGGTGTTTATCGTTGTCTCTGATTGGGAAACATATTTAGGCAGCCATCTTCTATGGGTATTTCATGGTTTATTGTCTATGTTATGTTGCACGTTTGCACATTGTTTATATAGCGGTCGCGTTCGTCTTAATAGTTTTTTTGTTTAAGTGTTCTTCTTGTTCTTCATTCAATAAAGAAGAATGTATTCACACCACGCTGCACTTTGGTCTCCTCCATACAACGATCGTGACAGAATAACACACCAATAATGGACCAAGCAGCATTATAACGGACAGCAGCAGCAATCAAAGGACCCTGGACACAGCCAGGGGAATATTGCCGTCCCAAAGCAGAGCTGGAGGCAGCGAAAGCAGAGAGGCGCCGGTATGAGGACGCAGCACGGCGGCGTGGCTGAAAGCCTGAGTGGCAGCCCCAAAATTTTCTTGGGGGAGGGCACACGGGGAGTGTGGCGAAGTCAGGTAGGAGACCTGCGCCAGCTCCCCATGCTTACCGTGGAGAGAGAGGACGTTGTACCGGGCAGGCACCGTGTTATGCGGTGGAGCGCACAGTGTCCCCGGTGCGTGTGCATAGCCCAGTGAGGTACATTCCAGCTCCTCATTTCGGCCGGGCTAGAGTAGGCATCGAGCCAGGTGCCATGAAGCCGGCTCTACGCATCTGGTCTCCAGTGCGTCTCCTCGGGTCCGGCATACATGGCACCAGCCTTACCCATGGTGTCCCCGGTTCGCCTGCACAGCCCAGTGCGGGCTATTCCACCTCGCCACACTGGCCTGGCTACGGGGAGCATTCAACCAGGTAAGGTTGGGGAGGCTCTGTGCTCCAGATCTCCAGTGCGAATTCTCGGTCCGGTATATCCGGTGCCATCTCCACGCACCAGCCCTCCGGTGGCAGCCTCCCACACCGGGCTTCCTGTGTGTTGTCAGAGCCCAGTTCTCCCTGTTCCTCCTCCCCGCACTCGCCCTGCGGTGCGTGTCCTCGGCCCAGTACCACCAGTGCCGGCACCACGCACCAGGCCTACAGTGCGCCTTGTCTGTCCTGAGCTGCTAGAGTCTCCCGTCTGTCTTGAGCCGCTAGAGTCTCCCGTCTGTCCTGAGCCGCTAGAGTCTCCCGTCTGTCCTGAGCCGCTAGAGTCTCCCGTCTGCCCTGAGCGGTCAGAGCCGCCAGACTGCCCTGAGCCGTCAGAGCCGCCAGTCTGCCCTGAGCCGTCAGAGCCGCCAGTCTGCCCTGAGCGGTCAGAGCCGCCAGACTGCCCTGAGCCGTCAGAGCCGCCAGTCTGCCCTGAGCTGTCAGAGCCGCCAGTCTGCCCTGAGCGGTCAGAGCCGCCAGACTGCCCTGAGCCGTCAGAGCCACCAGTCTGCCCTGAGCGGTCAGAGCCGCCAGACTGCCCTGAGCCGTCAGAGCCGCCAGTCTGCCCTGAGCCGTCAGAGCCGCCAGTCTGCCCTGAGCGGTCAGAGCCGCCAGACTGCCCTGAGCCATCAGAGCCGCCAGTCTGCCCTGAGCCGTCAGAGCCGCCAGTCTGCCCTGAGCCGTCAGAGCCGTCAGTCTGCCCTGAGCCATCAGTCAGCCAGGAGCTGCCAGGAGCTTCCAGAGCCGACAGCCAGTCAGGAGCCGCCAGAGCCATCAGCCAGCCAGGAGCCGCCAGAGCCATCAGCCAGCCAGGAGCCGCCAGAGCCATCAGCCAGCCAGGAGCTGCCAGAGCCGTTAGCCAGCCAGGAGCTACCCTTCAGTCCGGAGCCGCCCCTCAGTCCGGAGCCGCCCCTCAGTCCGGAGCCGCCCCTCAGTCCAGAGCCACCCCTCAGTCCGGCGCCGCCCCTCAGTCCGGAGCCACCCCTCAGTCCAGTGGGGCCCTTTAGTAGGGTTACCAGTCCAAGGTTGGCTGCGAGGGTCGCCGTTCCTAGGAGGCCACAAAAGTGGACTAAGACTATGGTGGAGTGGGGTCCACGTCCAGCACCTGAGCCGCCGCCGTGAAAGAGGCCCACCCGGACCCTCCCCTTTAGATTAGGTTTTTGCGGCTGGAGACAGCACCTTTGTGGGGGGGTACTGTCACGCCCTGACCTTAGTATTCTATGTTTTCTTTATTATTTTGGTTAGGTCAGGGTGTGACATGGGTGATATGTGTGTTTTTGTCTTATTCTAGGGTGTTTGTACTGTCTAGGGTTTTTTGTAGATTTATGGGGTTGTTTTCATCTAGGTGTTTATGTTGGTCTATGGTTGCCTAGATTGGTTCTCAATTAGAGGCAGGTGTTTATCGTTGTCTCTGATTGGGAACCATATTTAGGCAGCCATCTTCTTTGGGTATTTCGTGGGTTATTGTCTATGTTATGTTGCACGTTTGCACATTGTTTATATAGCGGTCACGGTCGTCTTAATCGTTTTGTTGTTTTTTGTTTAAGTGTTCTTCTCGTTTTTCATTCAATAAAGAAGAATGTATTCACACTACGCTGCGCTTTGGTCTCCTCCATACGACGATCGTGACACTACTGAACAACTATTGTTTTAGAACCATGGAGAGTAACTGCAATGGCGAAGTTAAACAGGAGCTGCCTCCACCATTTCAAGCCTAACACCATCAAATCACCTAGTCACAACTAAAATGTAGTGGTCTTGCATGTCTTCCAATTTAGTCAAATCAACGTAAGCAAAATATGATGTGGCTGGTTCTGATTTGTGTGTGTGCGTTCGTTCAAGTAGAAAAAACATGTTGACTCACCCTACTCCTAGAAAACGCCAATGCCACCCTCCTCTCTTTCATGTTGAAGAAATGGTCTATGACTGTTATACAATACATGCTTTTATTTTTTGTTGCCCTGGGCTACCTGGCTAAAATGTTTGCTCGCTACCCTAACTTCCTTTCATGGGCTTAGCTAGTTAACATTAGCCTTCTACGTCTAGCTACATATTGAACTTCCATCCTCTCAGGCCAGGAGCACAATGTATTTTCTGGTTGGATCAGAATCGCCAATATAACCATTGGCCAGTACTGAGAATTTAGTAAAACCACAAATCCAAATCCCTATTCTCCGTGGCTGTTCCACTGGATGTCATAAGGTGAATTCACCAATTTGTAAGTCGCTCTGGATAAGAGCGTCTGCCAAATGACTTTAAATGTAAATGTAATGGCTGATTTAGGAAGCCTATTTTAGCTACAACACAACGAGGTGCAACAATTCAAGTTGTTTTTGTTGATGACGCATTTCTCTGTGACAGGAGTGAAGTCAAATCCAAAACAGGACCATACGCATTTGAGCTCACTCAGTTGAGCTCAACACTGATTGACTATTATTTTATACCTTTTTATATCAAAGGAAGGCAGATTCTCACTGGCTTCCCTTGCATTCAGTGCAACGGAGGCAACAATGTCATATTATGTTTGACCAGACAGCATCAGATAGATGGGTTTGGGCTACATATACAGAGACAGGAGTGCTATTTCGCTTGCTAGGATGCTTTCTCCAGTGAGTTACATTCAGCCTCTTGCAAATTGAAGGAAAATTATGAAAACACAGAAAGACAAACGATACATTATCTTATGTTTTTTTCTTGGTGATGTCCTTTCACAGCCATGAATACATGTCACTAGCTCCTCCTGGGTACAAATGGAGAAGGGTGGCACCACCTGGGCATCCAGCGTGTCTCTGGATCCCCGAGGACCACAGAGACTGAGTTCTGGCTCGATTTACACCTACAAACACACACAGGCTGTTTTCAGACACACCAAGACTGGAGGAGGAAGAGGAGAGCACTTGGAGAGGGCCAGCTGGTGTGTTTGTGTGTATATCGACTCTGAGATATGCAGAACGCTCCATGCAATTCCCAGTGACTTTCCCTCTTTTCTCCTCTCTCCATCTCTCTCTTTCTTTTTTTCACATCCCTCTATCTACGCCCTCCTTACATCCCTCTCAATTCCCCCCCTCACGCTCACTCATCCCTCTCTCTCTTTCCACAGCTCCATGTCACTGAACCTAGCTCAGTGAGTGGCTGAGGGGGCAGAGAGAGAGGAGAGAGAGAGCCCATTATCAGCCACATGACTAGCTGTGTCCCTGTGTCATGCCTCAGTTGTCTCACTGTCAACATACAGTTTGAGTAAGTCAACAGTGAAAAACATTCACTTACCATAGTCTATTTAACATCTAGACTAGAAAAGCTCAATTCGGCAACAGTTATGAATAAGATACATTTAGCGCCAGAGGATCCTGCTTAGTTTAGAAAAAAAAGTTTGTTGGGAAAACAGCTAATGATTTATTTGCAGTTGAGCCATGCCATTGCAGATGTAATCTAGCATCTAATTAAGGACACTATTGTTTTAAGTGTTCCCCAAAGAGACAACATCGCTGTGCACTCCACTTCAACAAGCTATTTCTGTATGAGGCTTACATAATCATGCATCCACTCTCCTATTGGCCTCCCTCTTATAGCTGTTATACTACCATTTCTGACACAAACACTTTACAGAGCTTGCTCAAGGACTGAGATCAGTTTAGTGTGAGAGAAAGATGGATAAAGGGTTTTGCATGTGGCATAAAAGTATGTTGTGTTGTTTAAAAGTTGTTTTACAATACATTATGCAGAGAAATGTAGCAGCAGATGAGACATTGTGACATAGTGCAGGACCTATAAAGGTCCCACAGGCTACAATCCGATTAAGTACAATTAGCAGGAATGGCATCTATAGGCTGTTTGAAATCAGACACGTGCCATCTGGCTTTAATGAAACCCTAGAGTCGATGTCCGCGAGAACATCTAATTAGCATAATACAAATATCCCTATAGAAATGCGTCAGTTTAAGCTACAAATATCTGTTTTTTGCATGGGCTGCATCTCAACCCACCGCATCCGCCGATGTCTGCGGTGAAAGGTGACAGAGCTACATTGGTGTTTGTCCGACCAGGTGACATCCTGCAAATCTGTCTTCTCATGAAAATGTCTGTAGCGTCCAAACGAATTGGCCTACAAACTATTATGACCCCTTTATGGAAATATGAGACTCTCACAGACATGATGGTGTTCTCTGTTTTTGCTTTTACAACCCGCGCGGAACTCGTCTGAAGTCGGTCCCGGCTCTGCCAATTTCTGTCTGTAGCAACCAAAAAGTTTGTGCTACACACTTATGATGCCATCTATTTTGTGAAGTGCACCAGTCCCTCTTGCAGCAAAGCACCCCCACAACATGATGCTGCCACCCCCGTGCTTCATGGTTGGGATGGTGTTCTTCAGCTTGCCTCCCCCTTTTTCCTCCAAACATAACGATGGTCATTATGGCCAAACAGTTCTATTTTTGTTTCATCAGACCAGAAGACATTTCTCCAAAAAGTATGATCTTTGTCCCCATGTGCAGTTGCAAACCGTAGTCTGGCTTTTTTATGGCGGTTTTGGAGCAATGGCTTCCTTGCTGAGCAGCCTTTCAGGTTACGTCGATATAGGACTTGTTTTACTGTGGATATAGATACTTTTGTACCTGTTTCCTCCAGCATCTTCACAAGGTCCTTTGCTGTTTTTCTGGGATTGATTTACACTTTTCTCACCAAAGTACGTTCATCTCTAGGAGACAGAACGTGTCTCCTTCCTGAACGGTGTGATGGCTGCGTGGTCACATGGTGTTTATACTTGCATACTATTGTTTGTACAGATAAACGTGGTACCTTTAGGCGTTTGGAAATTGCTCTCAAGGATGAACCAGACTTGTGGAGGTCTACAATTTTTTTCTGAGGTCTTGGTTGATTTATTTTCATTTCCCCATGATGTCAAGCAATGAGGCACTGAGTTTGGTAGGCCTTGAAATACATCCACAGGTACACCTCCAATTGACTCAAATGATGTCAATTAGCCTATCAGAAGCTTCTGAAGCATGACATAACTTTCTGGAATTTTCCAAGCTGTAAAAAGGCACAGTCAACTTAGTGTATGTAAACTTCTGACCCACTGGAATTGTGATACAGTGAATTATTGTAACGGCCGTTGGTGGAAGAAGGTGAGGACCAAAGTGCAGCGTGGTACGTGTTCGTCATTTTATTAATGGAACTGAACACTGATTAACAAAACAACAAAAGAGAACAACCGAAACAGCTCTGTCAGGTGCAAAACCCACTAAACAGAAAATAACTACCCACACCACACAGGTGGGAAAAGGCTACCTAAGTATGGTTCTCAATCAGAGACAACGATAGACAGCTGCCTCTGATTGGGAACAATACCAGGCCAAACACAGAAATACAAAACATAGAACAAAACATAGAATGCCCACCCCAACTCACGCCCTGACCAAACAAAATAGAGACATAAAAAAGGAACTTAGGTCAGGACGTGACAATTATAAGTGAAACAATCTGTCTGTAAACAATTGTTGGAAAAATGACTTGTGTCATGCACAAAGTAGATGTCCTAACCAACTTGCCAAAACTGTAGTTTGTTAACAAGAAATTTGTGGAGTGGTTGAAAAACAAAATTTAATGACTCCAACCTAAGTGTATGTAAACTTCCAACTTCAACTTTAGAAGGCACAGTATGTGGGTATATGCAGATGTATTGTGATGGATGGTGGAGTGTGTGTTTTTGTGTTTGGAGAAGTGTGCAGTTAAGTGAATGAAACAGAATAAGTGTTGCAATCCCAGATCCTATGTGTGTTTGTGAGCAGGGGTTGTGAGTGAGAGCATTCAATTTTGTGCAGATTTGGGATATACATTTTAAAATACATGAATTTCTTTATTTTCCAATCACGATAGAATGGTACCCAACGCTATACCCTTGATACCCACCTGAGCGACCCATACACTAAGGAGAAGTCCTAATCTGTGTTATGGGCCTACTGTAAGTAGTCTATGCACAGTCAAATCAGAAAGATGAATGCGGTCAGAGACCTACTAAAATAGCACAGCCCCCTCAAGATTCTGAGCATGCCTGGCTCTCCAATCTCCTGATTGGAGAGCATAATATACAAGGAAATTCTCAAAGCTGCTAATGAGAACCTTGAGAACCTTGTACCTAGCCGGCGGGGTGCCCCCACCCAGGTAGTGGCAGTGCTGGCAACACTAGCTGCAGTAACCCATGGGGAGGGTTCACACTCAGACATTCAGGGAGAGGGCATATTATTGTGGCTCTGGTGGCACAAAATAATCAAAGGTCTGACTGCACAGAGATGCTTGGGTATATGGTCACAATGGGGGTCCAGCGTGTGTGTGTTTCAGGGGAAGGGGGTGTATCTGATCTCCATTACCTAGGACTTGATAATGGTTAATCAAATCTCCCAATTTTTGCTCAAATTTGCATGCCTTCTCAAACAGCTGCACCTGTATATGCATTTGTAAATCAAGTCTTTCCTTTAGTTGGGCTCAGAGTTTATGGTTGTTTTGGGGGGAAAGGGGTTGAGTGTGTGTGTGTGTGTGTGTGTGTGTGTGTGTGTGTGTGTGTGTGTGTGTGTGTGTGTGTGTGTGTGTGTGTGCGTGTGCACGTGTGTGTGTATCCCACAACTGTTGCTAGGGAGTAAAGATGTTAGGGACAATATAGGATGAATCACAATATCAATAGTAATTGCTTGCCAAAACTGCAATTTTTTGTAATGGCAATCCTTTGCATGAACTGCCTACATTAGGAATATTATTGGTTAATTATGGAAATTAAGATAAGCAGGACTTTTAATATATATATATATTTATTTTAAAAAATTTTAATAGCTATATATTATGCAAATCGAGGTGAGGGCGTTGGAAATGCTTTTGACCGTTGGTCTGCTTCTGTTATGTGGGTGGCACTGTGTGCTCCTTTCGAAGGATTGGTCTGCTTCTGTTATGTGGGTGGCACTGTGTGCTCCTTTCGAAGGATTGGTCTGCTTCTGTTATGTGGGTGGCACTGTGTGCTCCTTTCGAAGGATTGGTCTGCCGGGCACTGGGATGGCAATCCATTTAGGATGGGTAGGGTTTTAGTGGGTGGAATAGTGGGGAACAATTGGAGGTTTACCTAGTAAATATATTTGAAAAATATGATAAATATATGATAAATATATTTGAAATACGTATATATATTAATATATTTGAAAAGTGTATCTCATTATGGTAAATGGTGAAATAAGTTATAATTGTAATGGCTTCGCAGATAATAAGAAAAGAGTAAATCAGTATTTACTTGGCTAAAAGAGAAGGAATATAATATCTATTGTTTACAGGAAACTCATTCAACAATTTTAGATGAAGTTGCGTGGAAAAAGGACTGGGGGGGCAAAATGTATTTCTCCTATGGGCAAAGAAATTCAAAAAGGGGTGATGACATGAAATATTAATTGTCCAAACAGATCCTCAAGGTAGATGGATGAGTTTAAATATGTTATTGGACCATTAACAGATATGGCTCATTAACCCAAAGGGGCCAAATAAGGATGATCCATGCTACTTTGAAAATATATATAATAATTTATCTACCCTACAAGCAACACAATACTCTAATATTATGGTGAGAGATTATAATACGGTTTTAAATACCTCTATGGAATGTAAAATAATTAACTCCAAACTATCACCCTTGTGCACTTAAGGAAATCACAAATGGCATGGATATATTGGAACTAGTGGATATATGGAGGCTTAAAGATCCTGACCTAGTGAAATATAACGTAAACTCATGTAAACTCGTACATCGCCTTGGTCCGTACAATGCCCTTATTTTAGCGCCCCAAAAACGTAATACTTCCAGATCAACTGTAATGTCAATACCATTGTAAAGCACAATTTCTCCCCTTTCCAACAGAATCAATTACATGACCTAAACGCTGCCCATTTCTGCATAATTCAAGCAGGCAATGAGCCCCGTCGGGTCTTTTTAAAAATGGCGGGTGGGGAAGCGAAACTAATGCGTGATAGTGAGAAGGACAGATGTCGTGTGGGAAAATTGCTTTTTTTCACTCGTTCTGTCCAACTTATCACCTTATATCCTCTAAAATGTAAATAAAACACTATAAAGAGTTCATATAATGGGTCATTACATACCCATTTGAAGGTTTGTGTCGAATTTGAATCGGGTTTTTAGGGCGGTGCTAAAGTGATCTTAGAAGTAAACAGCGACTTTGAGAATGATGATTGCATGCAATGATGATGCAAAACATGACTAGGTGTCCCCCACCTTACCCCCGTCACTGTCCATTTCTTGTTTTTAAAGGATGAGAGAAGTGCTACACCTGGTGGAGAGAGATTGTAAGACAGAAATAGTTGCTTTATGCGTGCTGTACGTTACGACATAACGCGTCTAGAAGTAACGTCTAGAAATACTATAGAGGCATTACCATGTCGATCAACGCTTAAATAGAAACCTAGTTCACACCCCCGATTTTGAAGTCAACACAGTCGCCACAGTCCCATTAGTTTTCTTTGTAGCCTCGTTTCAATGTTGCGGTTGCGCACATTTGTAAGGAATGGGGTGAATTTACGTTACATGGCCCGAGGCTCAATCAAGCTAGGAATCTTGATTACATTCTTATGTCATTCTCTCTGGCACCAAAAGTTTTTAAAGTGTTTATAGGGGAAAGAATGCGGTCAAACCATAATTGGCTTGTTTTTAACTAGTTCTGAAGAATTTCTAACTTACTTTTCGTACATAACATCCCGTTATTGTATTGGACACAGTTAAATGTGCCTTAAGAGGCCATGCATTTCAGTACTCATCTCTAAAATAAAAGCAATTTAGGTCAAAAGAGTCCATATTAACAAACCAAATGGATGGACTAACAGTACAGATAGACAGCAAAAAACACCATAGAGGCTCAGAATACGTTTGAGGAAAACAAAAAGAAAATGGAGGAACTTATTCACGTAAGATCAAGTGTAATATATTATTTAAAAAATAAATAGAACTGGATGGAATATGGGGAAAAATGCACCAAATGATCTTTTAATCTTCAACATAGAGTCACCCCTGATTCACCAAACAATATTTTGAAAGGGGAGTAAAGTACTTCAAGCATATGTTTTAATTTCAAATCAAATAAAATTGTATTTGTAACATGTGCTGAGTACAACAGGTGTAGTTTCACCTTACAGTGAACATCTTACAAGCCCTTAACCAACAGTTTAAAGAAAAATAAGAAATAAGCAGATAAAAATAGATAAAAGCAGCTGTAAAATAATAATAGCGAGGCTATATACAGGGGGTACCGGTACAGAGTCAATGTGCGGGCGGGGGCACCAGTTAGTCAAGGTAATTGTGGTAAAATGTATTTGTAGGTAGAGTTAAAGTGACTATGCATAGATAATAAACAGAGAGTAGCAGCAGCGTACAGGGGGGGGGGGTGCAATGCAAATAGTCTGGGAACCATTTGATTAGCTGTTCAGGAGTCATATGGCTTGGGGGTAGAAGCTGTGTTAAGAAGCCTCTTGGAACTAGACTTGGCACTCCGGTAATGCTTGCCATGCGGTAGCAGAGAGAACAGTGTATGCCCACACCTAGTGACCATTTTTTTATTACGATGTAGTAACCAAAAAAGTGTTAAACAAATCAAAATATATTTTATATTGTACATTTTTCAAAGTAGCCACCCTTTGCCTTGATGGCAGCTTTGCACACGTTTGGCATTTTATCAACCAACTTTAACACTTTTTTGGTTACTACATGATTCCATATGTGTTATTTCAATGTAGAAAATAGTTAAACAAAAGAAAAACCCTGGAATAAAGTAGGTGTGTCCAAACTTTTGACTGGTAGTGTATACGTGCAGTATGTGTATTTATATGAAAGTATGTATGTATATGTATGTGTATATAGTGCATTCGGAAAGTTTTCAGACCCCTTGACTTTTACCACATTTGGTTACGTTACATACAGCCTTATTCTGAAATGGATACAAAAAAATCCTCATCAATCTACACACAATACTCCATAATGACAAAGCAAAAACAGGTTTTTAGAAATGTTCGCTAATTTATTCAAAATAAATAACAGTATTCCTACTCTTTGCGATGAGACAAAAAAATTGCTCAGGTGCATCTACTGTTTCCATTGATCATCCTTGAGATGTTTCCACAACTTGATTGGAGTCCACCTGTGGTAAATTCAATTGATTGGACATGATTTGGAAAGGCACACACCTGTCTATATAAGGTCCCACAGCTGACAGTGTATGTCAGAGCAAAAACCAAGCCATGAGGTCGAAGAAATTGTCCGTAGAGCTCCGAGACAAGATTGTGTCGAGGTACCAAAAACGTTCTGCAGCATTGAAGGTCCCCAAGAACACAGTGGCCTTCATCCTTCCTAAATGGAAGAAGTTTGGAACCACCAAGACTCTTCCTTGGCCGCCAGGCCAAACAGAGCAATCGGGGGAGAAGGGCCTTCGCCAGGGAGGTACCAAGAACCCGATGGTCACTCTGACAGACCTCCAGAGTTCCCCTTTTGAGATGGGCGAACCTTCCAGAAGGACAACTATATCTTCAGCACTCCACTAATCAGGTATTTATGGTAGAGGGGCCAGACGGAAGACACTCCTCAGTAAAAGGCACATGACTGCCAACTTGGAGTTTGCCAAAAGAAACCTAAAGACTCTCAGACAATGAGAAACAAGATTTCCGGGTCTGATGAAACCAAGATTGAACTCTTTGGCCTGAATTCCAAGCGTCACGTCTGGAGGAAACCTGGCACCATCCCTATGGTGAAGCATGGTGGTGGCAGCATCATGCTGAGGGGATGTTTTTCAGCAGCAGGGACTGGGAGACAAGGCAGGATCGAGGTAAAGATGAACGGAACAAAGTACAAAGAGATCCTTGATGAAAACCTGCCGGTGCTAAGGACCTCAGACTGGAGCAAAAGTTCACCTTCCAACAGGACAACGACCCGAAGCACACAGCCAACACAACGCAGGAGTAGCTTCAAGACGAGTCTCTGAATGTCATTGAGATCCCCATCCAACCTGACAGAGCTTAATACGAGGATATCCAAAGATGAATGTGAGAAGCTCTCCAAATACAGGTGTGCCAAGCTTGTAGCATAATTCCTAAGAAGAGTCAAGGCTGTAATCGCTGCCAAAGGTGCTTCAACAAAGTCCTGAGTAAAGGGTCTGAATACTTATGTAAATGTGATATTTCCATTTTTTGATGAACTTCCAAAAAAGTCAAAACATTTCTGGGGTATTGTGTGTAGATTGATAAAGTGGAAAAAACTATTTAGTACATTTTAGAATACCTCTGTAATGTAACAAAATGTGGAAAAAGTTAAGGGGTCTGAATACTTCCCAAATGCAGATATTTATTTGTATTTATTTATTTAACCTTTATTTAACTAGGCAAGTCAGTTAAGAACAAATTCTTATTTACAGTGAAGGCCTACCCCAGCCAAACCCTAACATATGTGAGTATGTACAGTTGAAGTCAGAAGTTTACACCTTAGTCAAATACATTTAAACTCAGTTTTTCACAATTCCTGAAGTTTAATCCTAGTAAAAAGGTCTTAGGTCAGTTAGGATCACCACTTTATTTAAAGAATGTGAAATGTTAGAATAATAGTAGAGAGAATGATTTATTTCATTATTTATTTCATCACATTCCCAGAGGATCAGAAGTTTACATACTGTCATGTCCTGACCATAGAAAGCCTTTATTTTCTATGGTAGAGTAGTTCAGGGCGTGACTAGGGGGGTTAGTCTAGTTTGTATTTTCTATGTGGGGTTCTAGGTTGTTTTTTTCCATGTTGGGGTTTTTTGGTATGTTTCCCAATTAGAGGCAGCTGGCTATCGTTGTCTCTAATTGGGGATCATACTTAAGTAGCATTCTTTCCACTTGTGGGTTATGGGATATTGTTTCTGCGTTGTTGCCTGTTGAGCACTGCATTGTCATCACGGTTCGTTTGTTCTTTATTTTGCTTTTTTATTTGCTTAAGTTTCACTTTCATTAAAATGATGTGGAACTCAACGTATGCTGCGCCTTGGTCCGATCTTTACTACGAACAACGTGACACACACTCAATTAGTATTTGGTAGCATTGCCTTGAAATTGTTTAAATGGGTCAAACGTTTTGGGTACCCTTCCACTAGCTTCCCACAATAAGTTGGATGAATTTTGGCCCATTCCTCCTGACAGAGCTGGTGTAACTGAGTCAGGTTTGTAGGCCTCCTTGCTCGCACACACTTTTTCAGTTCTGCCCACACATTTTCTATAGGATTGAGGTCAGGGCTTTGTGATGGCCACTCCAATACCTTGACTTTGTTGTCCTTAAGCCATTTTGCCACAATTTTGGAAGTATGCTTGGGGTCATTGTCCATTTGGAAGACCCATTTGCGACCAAGCTTTAACCTCCTGACTGATGTCTTAAGATGTTGCTTCAATATATCCACGTAATTTTATGTCCTCATGATGCCATCTATTTTGTGAAGTGCACCCGTCACTCCTGCAGCAAAGCACCCCCACAACATGATGCTGCCAAGTACGATCTCATGTGCAGTTGCAAACCGTAGTCTTGCTTTTTTTTATGGCGGTTATGGAGCAGTGGCTTCTTCCTTCCTGAGCTGCCTTTCAGATTATGTCAATATAGGACTTGTTTACTGTGGATATAGATACTTTTGTACCTGTTTCCTCTTGCATCTTCACAAGGTCCTTTGCTGTTGATCTGGGATTGATTTGCACTTTTCGCAACAAAGTACATTCATCTCTAGGAGACAGAACGCGTCTCCTCCCTGAGCGGTATGACGGCTTCGTGGTCCCATGGTGTTTATACTTGCGTACTATTGTTTGTACAGATGAACGTGGTACCTTCAAGTGTTTGGAAATATCTCCCAAGGATGAACCAGACTTGTGGAGGTCTACAAAAAAAATGGAGGTCTTGGCTGATTTCTTTAGATTTTCCTATGATGTCAAGCAAAGAGGCACTGAGTTTGTAGGTAGGCCTTCAAATACATCCACAGGTACACCTCCAATTGACTCAAAGTATGTCAATTAGCCTATCAGAAGCTTCTAAAGCCATGACATAATTTTCTGGAATTTTCCAGGCTTTATAAAGGCACAGTCAACTTAGTGTATGTAAACTTCTGACCGATTGGAATTGTGACACAGTGAATTATAAGTGAAATAATCTGTCTGTAAACATTTGTTGGAACAATTACTTAGGTCATACACAAAGTAGATGTCCTAGCCGACTTTCCAAAACTATAGTTTGTTAACAAGAAATTTGTGGAGTGGTTGACAGACAAGTTTTAATGACTCCAACCTAAGTGTATGTAAACTTCCGACTTCAACTGTATGTTTGTATGTGTATGTATATAGAAAAATAGATTAATTTATATATATATTTACAAAAAATATAAATGTGGTGGGGAGGACACTTTGTTAATATTTAAATAGAGGATTGCTGCTTTAAACACCTTTACTAGAGTACTAGTGTTATTATATGGTGCAATACTCTAGTGAGTGACTTACTTTTGTGCTATTGATATCAAGCAAAACTTCTAAAGGCGTGAACAAAAATATTACTATTGCGAACACAAAGAATGATATTGAAAGCAAAACGTATACCCAAATGTACTGATAGCAAAACAAAATATTGCAAGATAATCATTTTAAAATGCGAGAGAAAATTATTTGTAAATGGATGCAAAAAAAATAGTTTTTATGATATCGCAGTTAAATAAAACATCTCCCTCTTTCCATAAATGTTCCCTATCTTTGGTTATGTTATCCTGGCCTTTTGTTTTTGCTGCCTTTTTTCCAATTGCAAGTTTTGGCACATTCATTCCATCAACATAGCACCCTGCAACCCACTGCTGGTTTCCCTCTGAAGATAGGCAGGGTCAGTCCTGAATGGGAGATCAGATGCAGTTGGAAGTGGTGACAATAATAGTGTGAGGGGAAAAACATTTGTAAAATGTGAAACCTCACATGCATTGGAAAACCATGTGTTTAACTTTCTCTGGATTTGTATGATTTTTCACGTGATTTGTTCACACATGTTTACATGTGCCCGAAAACCACATATGTTTTGATGTATTTTTTTGTAATGTCACACATGCACACACATCTTCATACACCCACACACCCAAGTACACATTTACATTTAGATTTGAGTCATTTAGCAGATGCTCTTTTCTAGAGCGACTTACAGTTTGTGCATTCAACTTAAGATAGCTATGTGGGACTACCACATATCACAGTGTTAGGTCACAAAAATATTTTTGGGGGGAGGGGAGGGATGCTGTGAGATGATTTAAGATACTCTTTAAAGAGGTAGGGTTGGGAGGGCCAAGATACCAGAGGTAATGTTTGAGCATAGACAGGGGCAGTTCCGCTTGCTTCTCCGTAAGAAAGTACCATGGTCTTGTAGTGGATGTGAGCTCTGACTGGAAGCCAGTGGAATGTTGAGAGGAGTGGGGTGACATGGGAGAACTTGGGAGGTTTGAACATCAGGTGGGCTGTGGTGTTCTGAATTAACTGCAGGGGATTGACGGCACAAGAGGGGAGTCCAGCCAACAGTGAGTTGCAGTAGTCCAGACGGGAGATAACAAGTGCCTGGATTAGGAAGTGTCTCTATTAGCACAACCAGCTGAAGAAAGTTTTCTCCCTAATTGCCTTCCCCATGCCCTATATGAACTTGTCCATTCCCTTTGTGATTATTCTGAGGAAGGCCATTGAAGGCCGTAACGTCAATCTTTTAAACTGGTCTAATAAAACTACATATTTTTAACGGTGAGCGAGCGTTGCGCCTTTTCCTGTCCAATGGATTAGGACCTGTGCTACTTCCTGTGTGAGGTAGGGTCGTACTCTACAGATGATTTTGAGCATGAACCTGCAGGAGCGAGTCACTGCTTTGATGTTTACAAATAACGACAGGGTGTTGCCCAGGGTCACACCAAGGTTATTTGCACTCTGGGAGGGGGACTCCCTGGCGTTGTCAACCATGATGGAAAGGTCTTGGAGCGAGCAGACCTTCCCCAGGACGAAGAGCAGCTTTGTCTTGTCGAAGTTGATATGGGGGGGCCCGACATCCAAGCTGAGATATCTGCCAGGCACGCAGAGATTTGTGTCACCACCTGGGTGTCTGAAGGGGGAAGGAGAAAAAAATAGTTGAGTGTCATCCGCATAGCAATGATAGGAGAGTGTGAGGATGTGAGGATATGATGGGGCCGAGCGACTTGGTGTATAGAGAAATGAGGAGAGGGCCTAGAACCGAGCCCTGAGGGACACCATTAGTGAGAGTACGTGGTGCACACACAGATCCTCTACATGTCATCTGGTAGGAGCGGCCTGCCAGGTTGGATGCAATTCAAGAGAGTGCAAACCCTAAGACATTTTTGATTTCAGAGAAGTCAAGTGTTGGTTTCTTGAGGAGGGGAGTAATAAGGACATGTTTAAGTCAGAGGGGATGTAGCCAGTGGTCAGGCATGAGTTGATGAGGAATGGGAGAAGGTCTCCAGAGATGGTCTGGAGAAGTGAGGATGGGATGGAGTTGAGCGTGCAGGTTGTCGGGTTGCAAGACCTCACTAGTCGCAGGATTTTACCTGGAGAGAGATGGGAGAAAGAGGTCAGGGAGTAGGGTTGTTTGTATGAGGACCAGTGGACTCAATAGGCTGAGTGAATGAGGAGCAGATGTCGTCAACCTTCTTTTAAAAGTGTTTGACAAAGTCATCCGCAGAAACGGAATGAGGGAGGAGGAGGAGGTGGAGGATTAAGGAGGGAGGAGAAGATGGGAAATAGTTAGAAGCAGAAGCTTGAAATTTAGAGTGATAGAAAGTGGCTTTAGCAGCGGATACAGAGGAAGAGAATGTAGAGAGGAGGAAGTGAAAGGGTGATAGGTCCTCCGGAAGTTTAATTTTCCTCCAATTTCGCTCAGCTGCCCACAGCCCTGTTCTGTAAGCTCGCAATGAGTCACTTAGCCATGGAGCAGGAGGGGTGGGCCGGGCCAGGAGGAAACAGGACAGTGCAAGTCATAGGATGCGGAGAGGGAGAAAAGTAGGGTCGAATAGGCAGAATCAGGAGACAGGAGGGAGAAGGATTTAGCAGAAGGGAGAGATGATTGGATAGAAGAGGGGAAAGTAGTGTGTGAGAGAGAGAGAGAGCGAAGACTATGACGATGCATGACCATCTGGGTAGGGGCTGAGTGGCTAGTGTTGGAGGAGTGGGAGAAAAGGAAACAAAGTAGTTATCAGAGACCTGGAGGGGGGTTGCAGTAAGATTAGTAGGCAAACAGCCTCTAGTAAAGATTAAAGATGAGGTGAGTGAGAGGGGATTGGGAAATGGTGACGTCAAAATAGTCAAGGAGGGGAAAGAGAGGGTTGGAAAGAAATTCATTGAAGGCAGACATCGGGAGGTTGAAGTCGCCAAGTACACAGAGTGGTGAGCCATCGTCAAGAAATTAGCTTATCAAGGTGTCAAGCTCATTGAGAAGCTCTCTAAGGGCACCTGGTAAGTGACAGATGACAACAATGTTAAACTTGAGTAGACAAGTGACAGTGACAGCATGGAATTGAAATGAGAAGATGGACAAGTGAGTGAAGGTGAAAAGAGAAAATCTCCACTTAGGATAAATGAGTAGCCCTGTTCCACCACCGTGACGACCAGATGCTCTCCGACTATGAGAGAAAACGTAGTCAGATGAAGAGCATCTGGAGTAGCAGTGTTCTCTGGGGTGGAACATGTCTCCATCAGGGCAGCATAGGCTGTGATGAACTACAGTAGGAGTTCTTGACCGCAGATTGTCAGTTCCAAACGCTGCCAGAGACGCAGAATTCCACATGGGTTGTGGGCGCAGGGTACACTAAATTAGAAGGGTTCCTGCCAAGGGATGGGGAGTGTCTGTAAAGCCTACAGGGAGGGGAAGGAACAGGTATAAAAAACACACACAAAGTTGCCAAAGCTACAAAAGAGCAAAATGAGATAATCTGAAAATAACTAGGTAAGATACTCAAGTGAGAGAGCGGTGTGGAGCCTTCCTGGAATGACTCTGTAGAACACCGTCTTAGAGGGGTCCGGTGCTCACACCCGAGGGCAGATCTTGGGGTTAACATGAAGATCCTCACACTGACAGGGTGTCAATACAAAGCAATTTACGGGCACATGAAAAATCGACCCCCCCCCAGAAAACAGGCAATTTCTCTGCTCCGATGGCTGCAATGAGGGACCAAATAAACAAAAAGAGAGATGACAGAGGAGAGCATGCTGTGATCAGGAGCACATTGTATCGGCTCCTGCTGGAGATGCCTTAGTCACATGCACGCACACACATATGTGTAGGGACACATACAAAATGTAGTTAGTGAACTCTTCTCTTCTGTAAATGATGGGAGCATATCAAATCTAATTGTATTTGTCACGTGCGCCGAATACAACAGGTGTAGACCTTACAGTGAAATGCTGAATACAACAGGTGTAGACCTTACAGTGAAATGCTGAATACAACAGGTGTAGACCTTACAGTGAAATGCCGAATACAACAGGTGTAGACCTTACAGTGAAATGCTGAATACAACAGGTGTAGACCTTACAGTGAAATGCTGAATACAACAGGTGTAGACCTTACAGTGAAATGCTGAATACAACAGGTGTAGACCTTACAGTGAAATGCTGAATACAACAGGTGTAGACCTTACAGTGAAATGCTGAATACAACAGGTGTAGACCTTACAGTGAAATGCTTACTTATAAGCCCTTAATTAACCAACAATGCAGTTTTAAGAAAATACCTAAAAAAGTAAGAGTTAAAAGTAACAATATGGGATGATATGTCGAAGAACTGAAAAATAAAAGCAAGACCTACAATGTTGAGGATACAACACTGCAAAGATGAACTGAAAAGCCAAGGGGTGAAAATAAAGAGACTACCATACAAAGAATGGATTTTGATGGATTTTAGAGAATGAATAATTCACAATAAAGAATGCTTGAAAGTCAGAGTGAAGTTTAGATTTAAAATGTATTCTTTTTTTCTCTCAGTACAATGAAACAATTGAAAGATGGTCCTTGAACCTGACCTTGAGTGAGTGAAGAACAGTAAGAAGTTGAAAGTGTCTGTCTCTTAGAGATGAGAAGGAGAGAGCCGGCCTGTCGCTCTGTCTGTCAGCGAACGAGGAGCAGCTACCACTGAGAGAGAGGAATGTCTGTCCTCCTGACACAGAGACGTCATCAAACGCTCCCTGACACTGTACCAAGCATCAAACACACCATGGAATTCTGGGAAAATCAAAGGGCCAACAGTCCCAGCAGTGCACACCTCCAACTCCCCGGAGACAGTAAGAATAGTTAAACAAAGACCACCAGCCTTTTTCCCCATCCACATCAACTGCAGTTCAGCAGTATTTCTTTTCAGCTCATGAGTTAGATAGGTGTTTGAAAACTTCCCAGTTATTAAAATGAATAAAGAGTTTGGATGCAGTCACAGAGTTGCAGAGAAAGACAGACACGAAGGAAGCAGACGGTGCGTCACGGTGAACAACGTGACTAATGCCATCCCCTTCTTCTTTTTGGTGTCTGAAACCCTCTTATCTTCTCATTTCATGAATCATAAATGTGTGAAATAGGAGGGCTGAGGTGAATAAAGTAGGAGTCTGTAACCATGGAGACGCAGGCACCACTTGGGTCGGTGTTACCGTATTTAGAAGCACCCTGCAGCGGCTGAGCAGCACCTTTACAAGGGAAACGCTTGATGTTAGCAGCATGGTGTTCTGTTGGAGCCAATGAGTTAGATCGCGCCTGCCTCAGAAACAATAGAAAATAAATGTACATTTAAAAGGTGAGCGAGGACCCTGAGGTTGTCAGTTTTTAAGAGACAGGGTTCTGTAGAAGTAAGTAAACGGAGCCCTTTCTACAGAATTGTTCATTGTTGAAAAGGTCAAGTAGTTTTGCTCTATACGCAGGTAGAACTCCTTACAGAATGATAATCACTATTAAAATAAAGTGGTGTGTATCTTCCTGGGGCATTATACAACTTAATTCACTCAGGGATCTCTGACTCTAAGTATTTGTTGTATAATCTGGCAGACACATATAGGGCTTTGATAAGGCAGCAGAAGTAAAGACAATGGATTAAAGAGGTTTATCCAATCTAATTAAGCTTACGGTGCACTCCTATTATAGCTAATGTTATAGTAATTCTACACAATGTTCTCAGCTCCCACCCACTCTCTCCCTGGAAAGACCTTTTCCAATCATACATACAGTCACGTCCAAAATGATTGGCACCCTTGATGAAGATAAGCAAAAAAGCCTGTAAAAATGTCATAATACAAATAGGTCTACTGAGGTACAGTTGTTGTTTGCAAAAAAAAATGTGCAAATTTATATTCTATTACACTAATACAATTGCTCTGAGAAACCGATTTTGTTGAACAAATAATGAAACAAATCTAAAAAAGGTCAGAATTATTGGCACTCCTGTTTTTAATACACAGCCACCCTCCCCTTGCGAGGATAATGCCACTGAGTATTTCACTACAATGTTTTATGAGATTGTAGAACATATTGGGAGGGATGTTAACCCAGTCCTCCACACAGGATCTTTCCAGATCCTCTTTATTCTTTGTCTGCCCTCAAAGTCCAGAGACTGCGATGGTCATTACAAAATGTTGATTCTGTAGTCAATTAACCATTTTTTTGTGGATTTTTATGTGTGATTGTTATTGAAGTTTTGCTCCACTTGCGGCCAAGTTTCAGCCTGAAAGAATCCACCTTTCAGGCTGAGTCAACCAGGTTTTTGGCTAAATAGTCCTGGTACTTGGTCAAGTTTGACCTTTAGGGCCCCAGGACCAGTGGAAGCAAAATAGCCCCATAACATCAAAGATCCACCACCATATTTTACAGTAGGTATGAGGTTATTTTCTGCATATTTATCCTTCTTTCTGTCCTTCTAGAATTGAAGAGGGCAGTCCAACAAAATCTTTATATCTTAGTGATTGTACTAGCATAAACATTTTGGAGGATACAATATTCAGTAGCTCAGTATTTGCATTATTTTCTTTATACATCATATTTTGGTGATCTTTATCAAGCGTGCCAATAATTTTGGCGATAAAGGTGCCCATTTTTTTTTAAATGGCATTAAAGTTTTATGGCAGTTTAGTAACAGCAAAGAAGATATACTAATATTTCCAGTAAGAATATCTTACATATTGGGACCCCAGTCAAACCCACCTCATATACTACATGTAGTAGAGACACGTAAAAACATCACTAACGCACATACATAAAGTAGCTATGCTGTTCAGACACATATATCTCTCGTGCTCCCCTAGCTTCTAAGGACCATGATGTTCAATAGTGTGATCTGTGCCCTTGAATAAAGCAGTCTGAGCTGGAAGGTCAGAGCCAATCAGCCGGGGCCCTCTGGGGCTCTGAGAATCATTTGGGCCAGTTCCTCTGGGACTCCCCGCCATCCCCCTACCTCCCTTCACCTCCCTGCCCCCTACCCTACCACTGTCCCTATCTCAGGGTCCTGGACGATTTAAGGCTCACTCGGCTGGCTTTCATAACACAGCCCCACCAGGGACACCCCAGCCTCCCTCCAGCCCCCAACGGCGCCGTCTGGGGCTCGGAGAAACTCATGAATGTGCAAGAAGATGTGGATGAGAGGAGAGCAATTAGTGGCTCTGGCCTTGTCTTCAGAGGCCCACATGGACCTAGCATTCAGGAGCATGGAGGAGGAACAGAACAGAGCTGAACCACGTGGTCACACACACCTAGTAAAACACAACACACACACCCACACTCACCTCTGGAACAACACAACACAAGCAGGCCAAACAGGCCAGGGAATTCATTAGAGATCAGGGCCAGGGTCTGGGGCCAAACAGGGGATTGTTCCTCTGTTTGTCCATACCGAGACAGAACAGGCCCACTTGGCCAGAGACCATCTCAGCAGCAGTTTGGCATTGGTGAGTAGAGGAGCAATTGATTACTACAATGAAGAAATCAGGGTTGACATTGCAACAGATCTGTCTCTTCAATGACTGTTTTATTTTTTTATGAAATCTTCCAGGATACTATAAACATAAACGCAACATGCAACAATGTCAAAGATTTTACTGAGTTACAGTTCATATAAGGGAATCAGTCAATCTATGGATTTCACATGACTAGACAGGGGTGCAATCCTGGGTGGGCCTGGGGAGCCAGGCCCAGCCAATCAGAATTTGTTTTTCCCCACAAAAGGGCTTTATTCCAAACAGAAATACTCCTCAACACCCCCTCAGACGATCCCGCAGGTGAAGAAAGATGTGGAGGTTCTGGGCTGGCGTGGTTACACAGGGTCTACGGTTGTAAGGCCAGTTGGACATGCTGCCAAATTTTCTAAAACGATGTTCGAGGCGGCTTATGGTAGAGAAATGAACGCTAAATTCTCTGGCAACAGCTCTAGTGGACATTCCTGCAGTCAGCATGCCAATTGCACGCTACCTCAAAACTTGAGACATCTGTGGCATTGTGTCGTATGACAAAACTGTACATTTTACACGGGACCAGCACTTTACATGTTGCTTTTATATTTTTGTTCAGTATATTCTATTGTTTTCACTGTTGTGTCTGCACAGTCATACACACAGAGCGCATTATTACAGCATTGATTGGGTGATGTTTTTGAAGGGTACCCTATTAAATCCACTTTAGATAAATGACCAAAAAGCTATCATTTAAAACCCATCAGTATATATTAATATATTCCAGTGCACAGAGCCAGCCTGGCTGGTCACTACAGTAGTGTGTTTAAGTTGTTCACCGAGGAGAGGACTGTTCTGGATCTGGATCTGTAGGACACCCTGTCCTCTGTTCCCGGCTATCCCATCTCTCCCTATGGGGGCCAGTGCCGTGTGGTGATGAATAGGCAGTGTGCAGGCGGGAGGACACACAATGTAGGTCAGGCTCAGGGGGTCGTCTGCTGGGGGCCACAGGGGGGCCCGGGGCTGCTGTTCTCCTGTGGGGAGAAGAGAGAGCACGTACCTGCTGTAGCATGATGTATGAGGCTCCTGTACCCCCTTACCTTTCCATGTCCCCGACCAACCCCCAACTCTCTACACAGAGACATGGTGAGGAGAAACAGCTCATTTGTTATGGAGGGAGTAAATATGTGTAGTAAAAGCTCCGGCTGACGCACAGCCAAAATGTTGGTAGAGGTGCTGACTAATGGAGGGAAAATCTGTATAAAAATTAAATAAAGTCACACACTCTAAATATGCTCCTAAACATTTAATGGGTACAAGTTACCTAGTTGCTTGCACCCATTCAATGTTTGGGGGCATATTTAGAGTGTGTGACTTTATTTATTTTTATGGAGCAAATTAGCACCAAACATATGCATCATGTTCTGTAGGCCACCTTGGTTTACTTGCATACCTGGAACGTCACCTAGGGGAGGTAGAACTATACTACATTGGGTTGGTTGGTTTGGGGTGCCATCCTACTGGGCACAGATGTCAGTTCAAGGTCTATTTTTGAATTATATTTCACCCTGTCATTGGACAGTTTTCCATGTTGATTGAATGTCATCACATGATATTGTTTGGTTAAATTTACGTGGAACCAATGTTGATCCAACCCATTTTTTCCCATTGGGGTGTGTGATTTAGGAGGTTAGTGTGCAGTAGTCATTACCTCACGTTCTAGCACCAACATCAGCATTTAGTTGCAGCACTTTCCGTGCAGTCGACTCCTTCTGAACTATAAACTACTGAACTATAGAATGAGAATAAAAACAAAATGGTGTACAGCAAGTAATAAACCAGTTATCTTCCTCTTCATAAACTCTACTAAAACGTATAGTTGCCTTTAGCCAGCTTACCATATTACACCAGGAAAGTCATTGTTGTTGTCTTGCTGTGATGTAATTGTCTGCATTTTCAAATATAGGGATTTGAACTAGGTTATATACGTCAACTAATGGTTGTCTTTGGCACCTGCAGCTGATCAGATTTCTGCTACCTCCACATGATAACAATGTATCTCTCAGACTGAAAATGTGTCCTTTTTCTACTCCTTCCTTTCACATCTCTCCTTCACCTTCAACATTTCACATTTACATTTATCTAGAGCAGTGGTTCCCAAACTTGTTATAGTCCCGTACGCCTTCAAACATTCGACCTCCAGCTGTGTACCCCCTCTAACACCAGGGTTAGTGCACTCTCAAATGTTGTTTTTTGGCATCATTGTAAGCCTGCCACACACACACAATACAATACATTTATTAAACATAAGAATGAGTGTGAGTTTTTGTCACAGCCCGCCTCGTGGGAAGTCACAAGAGCTCTTATTGGACCAGGGCACAAATAATAATATAATAAGAATCAATCATTTAGCTCTTTATTTAACCATCTTACATATTAAAGCTTATTTGTTAATCGAAAAGGGTGAATAACTCACCACAGGTTAATGAGAAGGGTGTGCTTGAAAAGATTCTCTGCAATGGTGGGTTGTATTGGAGAGAGTCTCAGTCTTAAATCATTTTCCACACACAGTCTGCGCCTGTATTTAGTTGTCATGCTAGTGAGGGCCGAGAATCCACTTTCACATACGTGAGTGGTTACAAAGGTAATCAGTGTCTTAACAGCACAATTTGCCAGGGCAGGATACTCTGAGTACAGCCCAATCCTGAAATCTGGCAGTGGCTTCTGATTAAATACCATTTTAACAGAATCGCTTGTTGCAATACATCACCCTGATAGGCCAGTCGTGAGAGAACCTCGTCATCATGCAAGCGGTCAGACAATTGAAAATTATGGTCAGTAAAGAAAACTTTAAGCTCGTCTCTCAATTCAAAACAACGTGTCAATACTTTGCCCCTTGATAACCAGCGCACTTCTGTATGTTGTAAAAGCGTTACATGGTCGCTGAACATGTCATTGCATAGTGCAGAAAATACATTAGTTCAGGGGCCTTGCTTTAAAAAAGTTTACCATTTTCACTGTAGTGTCCAAAATGTCTTTCATGCTGTCAGGCATTCCCTTGGCAGCAAGAGGCTCTTGGTGGATGCTGCAGTGTACCCTAGTGGCGTCGGGAGCAACTGCTTGCACGCGCGTTACCACTCCACTATGTGTCCCTGTCATGGCTTTTGCGCCACCCGTACAGATACCAACATAAGCAGCAGCTACGTTTGACTACATACGGACTGTTTGTGGAGTTCCCACGAGAGAGTAACGGTTAATGTGACTGGATGTTGATTATTTGACTAGGCTACCTGCATTTGACGTGTTGTTATTTCGCTGAACACTAGATGGTTTCATTTTATTTTTGGTTGTGAAACGAGGCTACTTAGGCGAGAAAAAAAACTCTCCCAAATGTATCGCCCCGTTGGAATATATAAATGGACTGTTTGAAAATGCAAAAAAAAAATAAAAAATGCAAAAAAAACGCAATACATTAAAATGTGAATCACATTTTTATTTGGGGTACCCCCGAAGGCATTGCGCGTACCCCTGGGGGAATATCTGAGCAGGAGCAACTTTTAGGAGCAATTAGGCCTCTCCTCAAACCCTTTCTCCTTTCTTCTACATCACCCTTTACCATCTCCCCTGTCTTCCATGCAACACTCCTTCTCCACTCCTTCATCACTTTTTAATACTTTTCTCTTCTTCTTTCCTCCCATCTGATCTCCCTCTCCTTGGTGCAACAGGTGCTGCAGTGGAGCAGCATGACTCTGTGTGTTTCCTCTATATTCACTACAGATGGGGAGTGATTGACCTCAATCTGTCGGCCCACATTAAAGCCGTTTTCTACGTTAATTCTCTAACACCTTGAAAAAGACCAACCTCATGCCTGCCACAGTCATCTCGCCAGCTCTCTTTGCCATCTACCTTGAACTCTGCATGTGTATATGCGTTTGCACACAAAGATATGCAACACTCTGTTTCTCCTATTTCAGAGAAAGAATGTGACAATTATACTCCTCTGGCAGCCTACTGACTCTGACTGGGTGTTAGAGTCTGTTGTTTCTTATATAATTACCTCAACAGCATAATCCATCACTGTATTGTTCTCTCAGCTCGGCTTTGCTTACTCTTCTTTGGCAGAGGAGATTACATAAAGAAACATAACAATAATTCAAAACATTACTATACTCTTAGAAAAAAAAGGTGCTATCTAGAACCTAAAATGGTTCTTCGGCTGTCCCCATAGGAGAACCCTTTGAAAAACATTTTTTTTGTTCCAGGTAGAACCCTTTTGGGTTCCATGAAGAACCGTTTCCACAGAGGGTTCTTACATCGAACCAAAAAGGGTTCTCCTATGGGGACAACCGAAGAACCATTTTGGAAGCCTTTTTTCTAAGAGTGTAGTAGAAGCTTCCAAAATGGGCAACCTGAGAAACAGGTAATAGATAGAGTGATGCTAATATTATTAGGGAAACTGTGTCACTTATTGTAGCTAATAATCTAAAAGAAAAAAATATAGAGACTGATCAACAAATATATCCATCGTGTTTGATTTTATGTGACTGCACTACTAGAATTACCATAGTAATACTTTGCAGCATTAAAAAGTATATTTTTTCTAGAAAAACAATGACATTCAGCCCTTACTTTTGAATGTCCCTGGCCAGCCACAATTTCTTATCATTAGTTCTGTGAATGGCAGCAGTGCTAACTTTTCAAGCAAATGATCTTCTTGCGTATGGCCAGCTAATTGCCAGGCTCGCTTTTGGCTTCTTCTTCAGAATGTTAACTCCCTCTCTGAATACTGATCTGCTATAGTCCGCCCCTATAGAGGAGAAGAGAGTTGTTTTATTCCATATACATGCGGCCTGGTTGGTTAGGTTACATTCTACATGTAATCCATTACAGTTACTAGTTACCTGTCAAACATTTTATTAATCAGTGTTGTAATTTTGGGATTACACAAACTCAGTAACATAATTTGACTTTAAATTACTTTAAGGTGACTTTCCCTTTAAGAGGCATTAGAAGAAGACAAAAGGGATCCATCAAACCCATTTGGTGTGTCATCATAGTGTTCTCTGACTTGTGGTCAGACTCTCTCAGGTGGAACAAACTTAAACTTGCTCCTTTTTTCAATGCTGATTTAAATGTCATTAATAAAACAGAAAGGTGTCATCATTTTTGTTCACAAACATCCTTTCTGAATTTAAAAGTAATCCAAGAAGTAATCATCTAGTTTTACAAAAGTATCTGTAATCTGATTACAATATCTTAGCTGGTAAGGTAACTGATTACAGGAACTGTTTTTTGGTAACCAGATTACATGTAACTACTCCCCAGCACTGCATGTGGATCACAGATATATGAGATCAAAGTTTCAGAGAATAGACTCAGAACGAATCAGTTGGATGGGCCTTTGATTTCCGTTGACGGGCCAGTTTATTCACGGCACCTTCTGTGTGCACGCGCTTGTCTATAACTTATCTTCAACTAAGTAAAATACATAGGCCTAAAGCAGACTAATAAAAACAGTAGAAACTATCCTGATGAAAATTCTGGTTCTTACAATCATATTCGTCTCTCTACTCCACCTGTCTGCCTCCCTTTCTATCTGTCTTAACTTGAGCTATTGCTAGTGAAGTGCAACATTGTGTCAAGTCATCACTTTGTTGACTTGTGTGAGGCGAAGTAGAAATGCCTAAGCTCAGTTCAATAGCGGTGTATGTGGTTAAGACCATCAGAATCAGGGTATCATTTCCCAAATGGGAACTTTCCTACACATGCATGCATTCTGGAGGGATGCACCACATCTTAATGCAACAATTCAAATTACACTCAAGACACTCTTCACACATATATGAAATGCTTTTCACTGACAGCCACAACTCAATCAGCTAGACCTATTACCACGCACACTATCCAAATTGCGGGCTTCCCATACACACTTGTGATTTGAAACAATCTACAGTTATTTTTTTTAAAGAAGCTAATGATCCGCCGAGGCTAAATCGCGATCCCTGGTGAAGTATTTTGAATGATTTCATTTAAACAGGACTAATTCTATAATTTTGGCTAAACATACAGTACATTTACTTCAGGTCAATCCAGCATCCTAACAGTGCACTGATCACCCGACGACAATTCGCAAGAGGCTGAAACCAAAGATGTGTATATAATGACGAGAAATTCATGTCTCTGCCCTAACAATGCGAGTCATTGTCCCAAAGGTGGGAAGGCAGGCCACAAGCTGTAGGTCTGCATATTATTCCCATAGAAACACATTGGGCTTATTCTGGACAGATTTGGGCAAGAGTGAGCCTTCTTGCTTCGCCTCTTCCTCTCTGCTGAAACTATACAGTGCACTTCTATATGTAGCTCATGTATCTGATGCCGTCGGCCAGAAATAGTATGACATGCCATACTCTTTGGGTCCAGACAGCATCAGATACATGGTCCACACATACTGAGGGGAGATGATTCGCTCGCTCTGATGTTTTAACCGAGATTGATGCATCTTTCTGTCGGCGTGCGTCTCGGTCAAATGAATGATTCATATTTGAATATTTTATTTGGATGGGCAAGGAGGTACGGTAGGGCAGGCCAGGCATACTGAGACCCGCCCACTACGCCGGCTCTGGACTCAGGAATAATCTGTGACCATATAAAACTGTCCGTTCTACCATTTCTCTTCCTGTACCTGAGAATGGATTCTACGAATAGAGGTGAGAATGACAGTGTGAAGAGGTGATTGAGGTGTCAGTGAGCAGAGGCAGGTGAATCCGCTATAGGTACATTTAACATCCGGATGTCACACTATTCAGTATTCAGTGTTATATTGTGTTGCAGAAACCCCCATGCATGAACCAGGTGCTATTTCTGTGTTGTGCCCAATTATCAGCTATTAGTTAGCTGCAAGACATCACTGTTCCACCTTACAGGGATTTCTACACTTACAATAATTGGTCTTGGGACTAAAGACACACATGGCTTGCACAGTGAGCTCTGTGATTGGATGACACGCTTCTAACGTAGTGGTTTCAGTGCATGATTTACTGGTAAAGTACTAACCCATTCATGGTAACATGGTAAATACAAGCAGCACATTTTGGTGATGATGATCGTCCTTGATACAATTTCCTTCATTACGTCAACAATTTCATCCACCATGGGACCATGTCAGCCCGGCATCAGGGGGAATCTGACATCTTTCAGCTGACAAACAATGTAAAAAACAAGCCTCTGTGTGGCAGACTGAAATATATTCTAAATGTTTTATAAGGGTAAGGTATCTCATTCCTTCTGCATCAGGGTAATTTGTGTTACATTTTATTAAAGTAGGATAGGGTGCCATTCACCCTCGCTGTAGTCTTATTATAGACTATATCACGAGCTATAGATAATATCACTGGAATCAATTTCATCTACTGCGCATGCACTTGTCTCTATCTATCTATCTATCTATCTATCTGTCTGTCTGTCTGTCTGTCTGTCTGTCTGTCTGTCTGTCTGTCTGTCTGTCTGTCTGTCTGTCTGTCTGTCTGTCTGTCTGTCTGTCTGTCTGTCTGCCTGCCTGCCTGCCTGCCTGCCTGCCTGCCTGCCTGCCTGCCTGCCTGCCTGCCTGCCTGCCTGTCTGTCTGTCTGTCTGTCTGTCTGTCTGTCTGTCTGTCTGGTAGCGTTAGTGAGTCATACTCACTGTAGATATCTGCCGGCATGTCTGTCCTCTTTCCTCCCACATTGTGACCTGTAGTACATAAAGAGAAAGTGCACAACAGGTAGAGTACAACTGACAGGGAAGTGGGCAAATGCAAAATGTTCTCCTGAACTGACATACAGTGGAGGAGCATCACATTTCCTCTACTCTCTCTGTCCACAACTAGGGCTCGGCACATTGACTTTCTCCCTCTCTCTCTATCCACAACTAGGGCTCGGCACATTGACTTTCTCCCTCTCTCTCTGTCCACAACTAGCGCTAGGCACATTGACTTTCTCCCTCTCTCTGTCCATAACTAGGGCTCGGCACATTGACTTTCTCCCTCTCTCTGTCCATAACTAGGGCTCGGCACATTGACTTTCTCCCTCTCTCTGTCCACAACTAGGGCTCGGCACATTGACTTTCTCCCTCTCTCTGTCCACAACTAGGGCTCAGCACATTGACTTTCTCCCTCTCTCTCTGTCCATAACTAGGGCTCGGCACATTGACTTTCTCCCTCTCTCTGTCCATAACTAGGGCTCGGCACATTGACTTTCTCCCTCTCTCTGTCCACAACTAGGGCTCGGCACATTGACTTTCTCCCTCTCTCTGTCCACAACTAGGGCTCAGCACATTGACTTTCTCCCTCTCTCTCTGTCCATAACTAGGGCTCGGCACATTGACTTTCTCCCTCTCTCTGTCCATAACTAGGGCTCGGCACATTGACTTTCTCCCTCTCTCTGTCCATAACTAGGGCTCGGCACATTGACTTTCTCCCTCTCTCTCTGTCCACAACTAGGGCTCGGCACATTGACTTTCTCCCTCTCTCTCTGTCCGCAACTAGGGCTCGGCACATTGACTTTCTCCCTCTCTCTGTCCACAACTAGGGCTCGGCACATTGACTTTCTCCCTCTCTCTGTCCATAACTAGGGCTCGGCACATTGACTTTCTCCCTATCTCTCTGTCCACAACTAGGGCTAGGCACATTAACTTTCTCCCTCTCTCTCTGTCCACAACTAGGGCTAGGCACATTGACTTTCTCCCTCTCTCTCTATCCACAACTAGGGCTCGGCACATTGACTTTCTCCCTCTCTCTGTCCATAACTAGGGCTCGGCACATTGACTTTCTCCCTCTCTCTGTCCACAACTAGGGCTCGGCACATTGACTTTCTCCCTCTCTCTCTGTCCACAACTAGGGCTCGGCACATTGACTTTCTCCCTCTCTCTGTCCACAACTAGGGCTCGGCACATTGACTTTCTCCCTCTCTCTGTCCACAACTAGGGCTCGGCACATTGACTTTCTCCCTCTCTCTGTCCATAACTAGGGCTCGGCACATTGACTTTCTCCCTATCTCTCTGTCCACAACTAGGGCTAGGCACATTGACTTTCTCCCTCTCTCTCTGTCCACAACTAGGGCTCGGCACATTGACTTTCTCCCTCTCTCTGTCCACAACTAGGGCTCGGCACATTGACTTTCTCCCTCTCTCTCTGTCCACAACTAGGGCTCGGCACATTGACTTTCTCCCTCTCTCTGTCCACAACTAGGGCTCGGCACATTGACTTTCTCACTCTCTCTGTCCACAACTAGGGCTCGGCACATTGACTTTCTCCCTCTCTCTCTGTCCGCAACTAGGGCTCGGCACATTGACTTTCTCCCTCTCTCTGTCCACAACTAGGGCTCGGCACATTGACTTTCTCCCTCTCTCTGTCCACAACTAGGGCTCGGCACATTGACTTTCTCCCTCTCTCTCTGTCCACAACTAGGGCTCGGCACATTGACTTTCTCCCTCTCTCTGTCCATAACTAGGGCTCGGCACATTGACTTTCTCCCTCTCTCTGTCCACAACTAGGGCTCGGCACATTGACTTTCTCCCTCTCTCTCTGTCCACAACTAAGGCTCGGCACATTGACTTTCTCCCCCTCTCTGTCCACAACTAGGGCTCGGCACATTGACTTTCTCCCTCTCTCTGTCCATAACTAGGGCTCGGCACATTGACTTTCTCCCTCTCTCTCTGTCCACAACTAGGGCTCGGCACATTGACTTTCTCCCTCTCTCTCTGTCCATAACTAGGGCTAGGCACATTGACTTTCTCCCTCTCTCTGTCCACAACTAGCGCTAGGCACATTGACTTTCTCCCTATCTCTCTGTCCACAACTAGGGCTAGGCACATTGACTTTCTCTCTCTCTCTCTGTCCACAACTAGGGCTAGGCACATTGACTTTCTCCCTCTCTCTCTGTCCACAACTAGGGCTCGGCACATTGACTTTCTCACTCTCTCTGTCCACAACTAGGGCTCGGCACATTGACTTTCTCCCTCTCTCTCTGTCCACAACTAGGGCTCGGCACATTGACTTTCTCCCTCTCTCTGCCCACAACTAGGGCTCGGCACATTGACTTTCTCCCTCTCTCTGTCCATAACTAGGGCTCGGCACATTGACTTTCTCCCTATCTCTCTGTCCACAACTAGGGCTAGGCACATTAACTTTCTCCCTCTCTCTCTGTCCACAACTAGGGCTAGGCACATTGACTTTCTCCCTCTCTCTGTCCATAACTAGGGCTCGGCACATTGACTTTCTCCCTCTCTCTCTGTCCACAACTAGGGCTCGGCACATTGACTTTCTCCCTCTCTCTGTCCACAACTAGGGCTCGGCACATTGACTTTCTCCCTCTCTCTGTCCACAACTAGGGCTCGGCACATTGACTTTCTCCCTCTCTCTCTGTCCACAACTAGGGCTCGGCACATTGACTTTCTCCCTCTCTCTCTGTCCACAACTAGGGCTCGGCACATTGACTTTCTCCCTCTCTCTGTCCACAACTAGGGCTCGGCACATTGACTTTCTCCCTCTCTCTGTCCATAACTAGGGCTCGGCACATTGACTTTCTCCCTCTCTCTCTGTCCACAACTAGGGCTCGGCACATTGACTTTCTCCCTCTCTCTCTGTCCATAACTAGGGCTAGGCACATTGACTTTCTCCCTCTCTCTCTGTCCACAACTAGCGCTAGGCACATTGACTTTCTCTCTCTCTCTCTGTCCACAACTAGTGCTAGGCACATTGACTTTCTCCCTCTCTCTCTGTCCACAACTAGGGCTCGGCACATTGACTTTCTCCCTCTCTCTCTGTCCATAACTAGGGCTAGGCACATTGACTTTCTCCCTATCTCTCTGTCCACAACTAGGGCTAGGCACATTGACTTTCTCTCTCTCTCTCTGTCCACAACTAGTGCTAGGCACATTGACTTTCTCCCTCTCTCTCTGTCCACAACTAGGGCTAGGCACATTAACTTTCTCCCTCTCTCTCTGTCCACAACTAGGGCTAGGCACATTGACTTTCTCCCTCTCTCTGTCCATAACTAGGGCTAGGCACATTGACTTTCTCCCTCTCTCTGTCCACAACTAGGGCTCGGCACATTGACTTTCTCCCTCTCCCTCTCTCTCTACCCTCAGTTCTCTCTCTAAACCCTTCTCTCTCTTTCTCTCTCTCTCTCTCTCTCTCCCCATCTCTATCCCCTCTCTCCCCCCCTGCCCCCTCTCTCCTCTGTGAACCTGCCTTGGGACTAATTAGAGGGAAGCAAAGAGTTGCGGTATGTTGCAGTCAGAGTGCTGCTGACACTGGGCTGAGGCTGTGGTTGTGGTTGCAGATCTGGTTTTAAATACTATATGAGCTTGCCTGGCGCACTAAAACAAATAGAATAGTCGCAAGACTGCAAACCGTTTGGCATTCAAGGTATGCAGACTAAAGCAGACGCTAAAGGTATTTGAAAGATTTCAAATAGTATTTGAACCCAGGTCTGTATGGCTGGCTATGGCTGAGGCAGGGGCTGAAGGGAAAAAGTGTGTTATTATAGCCTGGCTGGCCCACAGCCTCCAAACAACACAACAGAACAGAGTCAGACTTTATTTCATTATTCATCTGTATGCTTCTTTCATTTCTCCCTCCACAAACGAATAGCCTACACACTACAACAAAGGTTCCTACCTGAGAGAAGTCTTAAAGTTTGTGACACAATGTTGTGGTTTGCATTTTGGTAGCACTGTGTGTAGGGTGTCCTGCATTAGGGTTAGGCACACCAGGGGGTTTCAGAGTAAAGCCTGAAGCCATAAAGTCAGTCAGAGAGTCAAGCATTAATCAATATTGCATTATAATTGAAGAAAAAAAGTGCATTCAAATGAACCTGCACAAAAATTATTTATATTTGCTTATTCATTCAGATCGACAAATAAGTTATATTTTAAAATGTAGTCAATACATTACTGGATTTTCTTGTCTAGACTACTCACACCATGCCATTTCTAAGGAGTCTAATAAGTAAAATATTAGGCTTGGTGCTAGATCTGCAGATATACTCTAGTTAGCCTCCCATGATATTCTACAGCATAGATTTAGACCCTGATTACAATTATACAGAGCTCATATTTCCAGGGGTTTGCTTGGATATTTATTGACTGCAGCAAACCTCCAATAGGTGTGGACCAAGACACCTGCATATTTGATGCTATGAGTATTTAGTTTAACCAGAGTACGAAGGACCAAAGATTTATTAGCCAATCAGTAAGCAGCTGCTTCCAATGCAACAAAATAAACCAACCAAAAACATTGACATAGAATCTATGTAGAGAAACACAATTACCCAACTAGTACAAGCACAACAGAAGACAATGGTAGAGCGTAACAGCGTAGTGAGTGATACACCCAGCTAGTCACTACTCCCCAGGGATTAGTGGCAGAAGACAGAACCAAAGAAGCAGAATAGAATAATGAGTAATAGAAGCAGCAGTAGGATCCAGGCAGTGACCTGCGCTGGGATCAGTACTGCATGGGGGGGAAATGAGAGGTGAGGAGCACAACCAGAATGACTGGAGATAAGCGCTGGGTCAGGTAGGGGGAAATGGATGGTATGTAAAAAACGCCAGCAGCCACTGACCCCAGATCAGAGGTAGGCAAGCAGGGAGAAATGAAACGTGACTAATGACACCAGCGGTGGATGACCTGAGATCAGAGGCAGTAATAGAGAAGACGTGACCTGAATGATGTGGAGGCGAGGCCGTCGATGAGGGACAGGCCCCCTGGAAGTGAGAGATGCAAAACAACAGTCTGAAGGATACTACTGTCTGCGACATAACAACACAGCCTCCCACTGCACCTGTAGGACAGACAGTGTGAAGGGACTCAGCTTCTTTCAAATAATACTCAATTGTTTCCCGAAAATGAAATAGCTTCTAATAGACAGTTGGTTTAACATACACAAACACAATTTTTACCCAAACACAACATAATAATAATACATAACTAAACAAGGCTTTTAAAGTCAATCATTAAGGCTAAACACCAACAAGTGATTATATGAGTGCAGTGGTGCATTGAGAGACCCAGCAAGCATTAAAGAATATTACAGAATATTACACATCATTCACATGAAAATGTCATTATATGGGAGCTTGTTTCAACCATATTAACAACCGTAAACAGAATGAATTGAACTGATTGGTTTCCCCTATTTTACAAGTAAATGTGACCAGTGTTGGTAAAGTGAACATGACAAGCCATGGTGGATAAGAACTCATTCACCCTCATTTTCTACCTACTTTCCTCTCTTTCAATCTCTCTCCCACTCTCCCTCTCTTCTTTAAAATGAAATGCCATTCTGCATTAGTAAGTGAATTGTTGAGACTGATGGTTTTTGAGGGTCTCGGAGACGGCTCAGATGGGAGTAAAAGAAAGTGTGAGTATGTGTGTGTTGGTAGGTGAGGGGTAGATGAAAGAGAGGGAGGGAAAGAGAGTGAGAGTGAGAGAGAGAGAGAGAGAGAGAGAGAGAGAGAGAGAGAGAGAGAGAGAGAGAGAGAGAGAGAAGAGAGAAAGACTTGTAAAGCAATACAGTTCATGAAAAATGCATGGAGGTTGCAGTGTCAGTTTGCGAGAGCAGGCACTGCAGAGAAAGCACAGACAGTGCTATGAACTGAATATCTCCTCCGACTACACTCAGGTTCACCTGTCTGTCTGTCTGTCCACGCTCCCCCTTTCATATCCTAGCCTACATCTTTAGCTCCTATCACAGCTAGCTTTCCTCATAGTTTTATTCGTTAACAGGAATGTTTCTTTCTCATTGCGATATATACATTCAGTACCAGTCAAAAATGTGGACACACCTAATCATCCAAGGGTTTTTCTTTATTTTGGCTATTTTCTACATTGTAGAATAATAGTGAAGACATCAAAACTATGAAATAACACATATGGAATCAGGTAGTAACCACAAAAGTGTGGTATACAGAAGAGAGCCCTATTTGGTAAAAGACCAAGTCCATGTTATGGCAAGAACAGCTCAAATAAGCAAAGAGAAACGACAGTCCATCATTACTTTAAGACATGAAGGTCAGTCAATGCGGAAAATTTGAAGAACTTTCAACATTTCTTCAAGTGCAGTCGCAAAAACCATCAAGTGATGATGAAACTGGCTCTCGTGAGGACAGCCACAGGAAAGGAAGACCCAGAGTTACCTACAATATAAATCTACAATATAAAATGTACTTTTTTGGTTACTACATGATTCCATATTTGTTATTTCATAGTTTTGATGTCGTCACTATTATTCTACAATGTAGAAAATAGTAAAAAATAAAGAAAAACCCTTGAATAAGTAGAATCAACAAAATGGCAACGGTTTCGTAATAGCCTTCTTTCTCTTCCTCTGCATGTTGGAAGGAGGGGTGTCGAGTTGCGGATTCAAACTAAGTTGTGACCTTGAGAGGATGTAGGCTACTTCAAGGCTGACATGTTCGGGGTGAATAATTGAAATTGGCATTACTTGAATCAGCACGTGTTGACATTGGACCACTGCTGTGGTAAGAATAGTCGTGCTGCTTCCTAGATCACTTCTCTCTGCCATTGAGCCTCCACACTGCTGAAACCTTCGGTTGGCTTTGGTTTGTGGTTTATACAGACCCCCTCTTGGCCAGCATATTCACACACATGGCAAGGAGGCACACACACACACTACACACACACACATCAGACACACACATCAGACACGCACATCAGGCACACACACACACACACTCCCTATCTCTATCTGCCCAGTGTTCCTTCAAAGATGGAGCCTGGCTTTAGAAGGACCAGAATGCACTGCCTAGCTTATCTCTGGACAGCATAAAGAAACGTCATGCTAATTCCTCCATAGATAAATTGAAAGATTGCAAACATACTTTTTCTGACTCTCTCTGTCATTTCAACCTCTGGCAATTTACAACTTTGTTATTTATTTTGAAAACTTCACGAGATAACAACTAAGAAAAACATTGACACAAGGTTACATATCGACAAAAAAACAGAGTAGTGAAAGAAACAGTCTGTTTTCGTATCTGTCATTTAAGTTGTCATTAATGAGACGTTGCGTCGTTGTTCCAATATTGTAACTTAATGGACTTTATGTGTAAAACATTATCAATGGATGGGGATCCTGAATGAATAATTCAACCTTTTCCCTTTGAAACACCGGGCCTTTATCCATCCTCTGTGGTATTGTCTCTCTGTCGCCATGACCCTCGTAATCACTGCCAAAAAAACTCTCTGATCCTGGTCAAGGCACAACAGAGCCAACCACCGCTATGTTACCAGATAAATCAAGTTTCAAAGGAGTGTTTTTTCTATCTGCATAATGTGCTAAAGCGTCCCTCCAAAGCAAACAAAAACATTTGTTTATAATTATTTTTTGTCAGGTAAAGTTCCGTTTATTTCTGAGGTTTCCTTATTACCTCTCTTCAATCTCCTGCTCTACACCTGTCCTTTCCTCCTGACGACAGGTGAGCGGCGAGGCTGCTAATTGCAGTGACACTTATGGCTCCTCCGTGGCCCGACCTTGTCTGTGGCAGCGAAATCATCTCTGTTGGTCCGGCAGCCACTCACTCTTAAAACCCAGACTGCTTCTGACACTGTCTGCTCCATGCAGGGAGACACAGGGCATGGGGGAGACGGAGGGATCTGACGCTGTCTCCTCCATGCAGGGAGACACAGGGCATGGGGGAGACGGAGGGATCTGACGCTGTCTCCTCCATGCAGGGAGACACAGGGCATGGGGGAGACGGAGGGATCTGACGCTGTCTCCTCCATGCAGGGAGACACAGGGCATGGGGGAGACGGAGGGATCTGACGCTGTCTCCTCCATGCAGGGAGACACAGGGCATGGGGGAGACGGAGGGATCTGACGCTGTCTCCTCCATGCAGGGAGACACAGGGCATGGGGGAGACGGAGGGATCTGACGCTGTCTCCTCCATGCAGGGAGACACAGGGCATGGGGGAGACGGAGGGATCTGACGCTGTCTCCTCCATGCAGGGAGACACAGGGCATGGGGAGACGGAGGGATAACGCTGTCTCCTCCATGCAGGGAGACACAGGGCATGGGGGAGACGGAGGGATCTGACACTGTCTGCTCCATGCAGGGAGACACAGGGCATGGGGGAGACGGAGGGATCTGACGCTGTCTCCTCCATGCAGGGAGACACAGGGCATGGGGGAGACGGAGGGATCTGACGCTGTCTACTCCATGCAGGGAGACACAGGGCATGGGGGAGACGGAGGGATCTGACGCTAAAATGACTGCCTCCGTCTGCTCAGTTTGATTCTCATCCATCAGCTTCTGCAGCATCTGTCCATCCTGCAGAGAGTCAAAGACGGAAACAGACAGTTAAGGGAAAGAAGAAAGTGAGAGAATAACCTGTCAGGCTGAGTAGAGCAAAGGTGAAGAGAAAGCTTGCAGGGGAACCTTTTCTGAGAAAGAAACCAGCACTGAATTCTAAAGTCTCCGTTCTGTACTCTGCAATGGTCTTTACTTTGTAGGCAGCTGGTAATTACTGATTGCTTGCAGTAAGTCCTCAGGAGCAGCTTAGCCTTCAGAGGTGACCAGAACACGTGCAAAGCCTCTTTCCTCACTGAGCATTACCTCACCCAAGGAGGCACATTTTAGCATTAGCCGAGCTAATTCAGCTTTGAAAACACTAGCTTGACACTGGCTCTCTGCACTGATCCACTGGTATCATCTTATTTCCCATGCTGATCTTCATTTACTGGGACCAATAAAGGGAGCTGCAGTATATGAAATAGACCTGGTGGAGGCTTCTCTGTGAGCCAGTATTAAACCCCTCTGAGACTAGTCTACTAGCTGAATCCTCTCTGTGAGCCAGGATTAAACCCCTCTGAGACTAGTCTACTAGCTGCATCCTCTCTGTGAGCCAGTATTAAACCCCTCTGAGACTAGTCTACTAGCTGCATCCTCTCTGTGAGCCAGTATTAAACCCCTCTGAGACTAGTCTACTAGCTGCATCCTCTCTGTGAGCCAGGATAAAACCCCTCTGAGACTAGTCTACTAGCTGCATCCTCTCTGTGAGCCAGTATTAAACCCCTCTGAGACTAGTCCACTAGCTGCATCCTCTCTGTGAGCCAGGATTAAACCCCTCTGAGACTAGTCCACTAGCTGCATCCTCTCTGTGAGCCAGGATTAAACCCCTCTGAGACTAGTCCACTAGCTGCATCCTCTCTGTGAGCCAGGATTAAACCCCTCTGAGACTAGTCCACTAGCTGCATCCTCTCTGTGAGCCAGTACTAAACCCCTCTGAGACTAGTCCACTAGCTGCATCCTCTCTCTGAGCTGCAGACAGAGGAGAAAAGACTCCTTATCACAATTGAATCTATCCACCAAGTGTCGACATCACTGCTAAAGTCAATGTGACTTAGTCATTCATTCTCTGGTCTCAGGACGACCATGTTTGTTCATTAAAGTGAAAGGGTGGATCGACAGAAAATCTCCAGCGACACAAAAGACAGAGAAAATAAAGAGGGATGTTTCAACAAGAAGGACAATTCACGACATGGTAATGGGACTCCCTGAGATAGTGTCAAAGTGCAGCTAGATGGAATGCCTTTGGCCATGGGAGGGGTGGCGTGGCTCTACCTGCTGTGAAATAAACAATGACAGGTCCAAATTAAATGCAAGAGAAAAAAAGAGGAGAAAAATGAAAGGCCTGTGAAGAACAAAACCATCTACTCTGTTAAGACCCAATGGTTAAGATATCACCACGGGAAACTAGAGACCACGGAGAGCCAGACCGGGGCGCCCGGAGAGCCAGACCGGGGTGCCCTGAGAGCCAGACCGGGGCGCCCTGAGAGCCAGACCAGGGCGCACGGAGAGCCAGACCGGGGCGCCCGGAGAGCCAGACCCTTGCGCCTGCATATAAAAACTACCCTCAATCTGAAGTCCAACATGCAGGGAGGAACAATGATAGATGAAGTTGAAATCACCCCACAGGTAGAACACCTGAAAAAGGCACTTACAATAATAAAGGCAGGCCAATTTCATCAAGCAAACTGACAGCCTGCTATATAATTCAAATCAGTATTTTTCTAGGGGCTTAATCTCTCCTCTTTATGTTATTGTAATGTGCTTTTAATTTGATCGACGGTGTGCTTGTCAACTCCTGAGGCCCCTGGGGGGAGGAACCACTTTCCAGAAGGCCTGCTATTGGACAGCTTTAGAGCTGGACCACTCTCTGCCTCTCTACTACAACATTACATTACAGAACACAAAGACAACAAGTGACATACCTACACCTCCATAGGGAATTTTGTAGTGAATGGCGCAGAAGGAGATGACTGCCGTTTACGATCCTGTAATCAATTGTGTTATTGTGTATGTTTTTTTGTGTTATTTGTTAACTTATTTTGTACATAATATTTCTGCCACTGTGTCTTTTGACCGAAAAGAGCTTCTAGATATCAGAACAGGGATAACTCTCCCCGTACTGGAGGAAGACTTTTTCTTCAACAAGACAGATGGGAAGGATTTACTTCAGACGCCCGACAAGGCACTCATCCCCGTCACTCACAGGAGAAAGAGACGGAGGTAACTCGGACGAGTCGCCGAGAGGGTAATCTACCTTTACCATCTGTCCTGTTAGCCAACGTAAAATCAATCAATAATAAAATAGACAAACTACGATCACGTATATCCTACCAACGGGACATTAAAAACCGCAATATCTTATGTTTCACCGAGTCGTGGCTGAACGACGACATGAATAACATACAGCTGGCAGGTTTTACGCTTGTTCGGCAGGATAGAACAGCGGCCTCTGGTAAGACAAGGGGTGGCGGTATATGTATATTTGTATAACAGCTAATGCACAAAATCTAAGAAAGTCTCAAGGTTTTGCTCGAGTATCTCATCATAAGCTGTAGACCACACTATTTAACAAGAGTTTTCATCTGTATTTTTCGAAGCTGTCTATATACCACCACAAGCCCATGTTGGCACTAAAACCTCACTCAATGAGCTGTATATGGCCATAAGAAAACAGGAAAATGCTCATCCAGAGGAGGCGCTCCTAGTGGCCGGGAACTTTAATGCAGGGAAACTCAAATACCAAATTTCTACCAGCATGTTTTATGTGCAATCAGAGGGAAAAAAACTCTAGATCACCTTTACTCCACACACGCGTACAAAGTTCTCCCTTACCCTCCATTTCACAAATCTGACCATAAATCTATCCTCCTGATTCCTGCTTACAAGCAAAAACTAAAGCAGGAAGCACCAGTGACTTGGTCAGTAAGAAAGTGGTGAGATGAAGCAGATGCTAAACTACAGGACTGTTTTGCTAGCACAGACTGGAATATGTTCTGGGATTCTTCCGATGTCATTGAGGAGTACACCACATCAGTCACTGGCTTCATCAATAAGTGTATTGATGATGTCGTCCCCACAGTGACCGTACGTACATACCCCAACCAGAAGCCATGGATTACAGGTAACATCTGCACTGAGCTAAAGGGTAGAGCTGTCGCTTTCAAGGAGTGGGACACAAACCCGGAAGCTATGCCGCTATGCCCTCCGACGAACCATCAAAAAGGCAAAGCGTCAATACAGGACTAAGACCGCATCGTACTATAGCAGCTCCGACGCTCGTTGGATGTCGCAGGGCTTGCAAACTATTACGGACTACAAAGGGAAGCACAGCTGTGAGCTGCCCAGTAGCACATGCCTACCAGATGAGCTAAATTACTTTTATGCTCACTTTGAGGCAAGTAACACCAAAGCATGCATGACAGCATTCGCTGTTCCGGAAGACTGTGTGACCAAGCTCTCCGTAGGTCAACATTCACAAGGCTGCAGGGCCAGACGGATTACCAGGATGTGTACTCCGAGCATGCGCTGACCAACTGGCAAATGTCTTCACTGACATTACCAACATGTTCCAAGCAGACCACCATAGTCCCTGTGCCCAAGAACACTAAGGTAACCTGCCTAGATGACTACCGACCCATAGCACTCACATCTGTAGCCATGAAGTGCTTTGAAAGAATGGTTTGGCTCCCTCCAATTTGACCCCCTTCAATTTGCATACCACCCCAACAGATCCACAGATAATGCAATCTCTATTGCACTCAACAATGCCCTTTCACACCTGGACAAAAGGAACACCTATGTGACAATGCTATTCATTGACTACAGCTCAGCGTTCAACACTATAGGGCCCTCAAAGCTCATCACCAAGCTAAGGACCCTGGGACTAAACACCTCCCTCCGCAACTGGATCCTAGACTTCCTGACGGGCCTCCCCCAGGTGGTAAGGGTAGGTAACAACAAATCTGCCAAGCTGATCCTCAACACGGGGGCCCCTCAGGGGTGTGTGCTCAGTCCCCTCCTGTACTCATAACTGCATGGCCAGGCACAACTCCAACACCATCATCAAGTATGATGACACAACAGTGGTAGGCCTGATCACCAACAACGATGAGACAGCTTAGAGGGTCAGAGAGCTGGCTGTGTGGTGCAAGGACAACAACCTTTCCCTCAACGTGATCATGACAAAGGAGATGATTGTGGTCTATAGGAAAAGGAAGACTGAGCACGCCCCCATTCTCATCGACGGGGCTGCAGTGGAGCAGGTTGGTGTCCACATTACCAACAAACTATCATGGTCCAAAACACACTAAGCCAGTCGTGAAGAGGGCACAACAATGCCTATTCCCCTCAGGAGACTGAAAAGATTTGGCATGGGTCCTCAGATCCTAAAAAGGTTCTACAGCTGCACCATCGAGAGCATCCTGACTGCATCACTGCTTGGTATGTCAAATGTTCGGCCTCCGACCGCAAGTCACTACAGAGGGTAGTGCATATGGCCAAGTACATCAATGGGGCCAAGCGTCCTGCCATCCAGGACTTCTATACCAGGTGGTCAGAGGAAGGCCCTAAAGATTGTCAAAGACTCCAGCCACCCTAGTCATAGACTGTTCTCTCTGCTACCGCATGGTAAGCGGTACCAGAGCGTAAAATCTAGGTCCAAAAGGCTTCTTAACAGCTTCTACCCCCAAGCCATAAGACTCCTGAACAGCTAATCAAAGGGCTTCCCAGACCCCTCTTTCACGCTGGTGCTACTCTTTTTATTTGTCACGACTTCCACCGAGGGTGGCTCCTCTCCCTGTTCGGGAGGTGTTCGGCGGTCGTCGTTGCCGGCCTACTAGCTACCGCCGATCCATTTTTTTTTTCGTTTGGTTCTGTCTGTTTCTTACACCTGTGTTCTATTGAGTTAATTTATGTGGGTTTATTAACCTCGTTGCCTGCTGTTATTTTGTGCGGGATTATTTCTGTGTTTGTTTGGTGCGTGTGCTAGATTGCGCCACAGGCTACTCTCACGGTCGTTTGTGCCGTTGTGATTTATTTTAGGAGTAGATTGTGTTTCCTCCTGTTGTCACTTCGAATTCCTGTTTTGTTGGGCGCACTCGTTGGGTTTGTTTCCTGACCAGTTTTGTTGTGTTTTGGACTTCCAAATAAATATTTTCTATTTGGACCTCATTGCTCTCCTGCACCCAACTCGTTCTAGTGAGGCACCTTACATTATTATAACAGGAAAACCAAATCAGGTTATTCCTCCCGCTCCTCTTTGTCCAATACTTGTCATAGGTGAACCATTTGAACATGTGGTGGTTGATTGTGTTGGACCGTTACCGAAAACAAAATCGGGTAACCAGTTTTTGTTAACGATTATGTGTATGGCAACAAGATACCCAGAGGCCATTCCTCTGCGAAGGATTACAGCCCCGGTAGTGAGTAAAGCCTTAATTAAATTCTTCACGACATTTGGTTTACCTAAGGTGGTACAAAGTGATCAAGGTACCAATCCTTGTCAATTACGCACCGTGTGGCAAGTGCATATCACCCAGAGTCTCAGGGTGCGCTTGAACGTTGGCATCAGACACTGAAGTCTATGCTACGTAAATATTGTTTGGAATCTGAGAAAGATTGGGATGAGGGAGTTCCTCTAGTTTTGTTTGCTGCTTGTGAAACTGTACAGGAGTCCCTAGGGTTCAGCCCGGCTGAACTAGTGTTTGGTCACATAGTGAGAGGACCAATGAAAGTCGTTAAAGAACAGTTTTTGTCCCAAGAGTGGTGTACAGGAGATGAGAATGTGTTGGACTACGTTAGTCGCTTTCGTGAGTGCCTACACCAAGCTTGTGCTCTTGTACGCTTGTGCTAGAAAACGGCAATCTCGTGTGTGCCACATTAACATGTTGAAAGAATATCATACCCGACCCATCACCCAGTTAGATAGTTCAAAAACAGCGGCAGGTACTACTGTCTCTTCTGTTTCTACTGCTATGATAGTGGACTGTCATATTGATGATGTTGATGGAGATGGTTTGGAGTTGTGCAATACTCAGCAGCAGTGCGTTAGATTGCCCAACTCAGAAATGTTGCTGTCTATCCAGTCAAGTCTGGTTCATTTAATGGACAGACAGGCCGAGGATATTGTGAGGCTACTACACAGTTTTCCATGTCTCTTTAATGATGTTCCTACTCGTACAAATGTGTTGGAACATGACATTAATGTTGGAAATGCTGCCCCTATCAAGCAACACCCATATCGTATCAATGCTTCTAACAGGAAGATAATGAGTGATGAAGTTAAATATTTGTTGGAGAATGACCTGGCTACGCCAAGTTCCAGCCCTTTGAGTTCTCCTTGAATTCTGGTTCCTAAACCTGATGCTACGTCCAGGTTATGTACAGATTATCGAAAGGTAAATTCTGTCACAATGCCAGATTCGTACCCGTTACCCAGACTGGATGACTGTATCGGCACTATTGTTGCTGCTAAGTATGTAACTAAGTTGGACCTCTTAAAAGGTTACTGGCAGGTTCTGTTAACCCTATGTGCTTCTGAGATTTCTGCCTTTGTAACCCCTGACAACTTCCTACAATACTCTGTCATGGCTTTTGGGATGCGAAATGCACCAGCCACTTTCCAACGACTGGTTAACTCCGTATTAGCTGGCGTTCCCAATTGTAGTGCATACCTTGATGACCTAGTAATTTATTCGTCTGAGTGGTCAGATCATGTTGACTCTCTAAGGGTAGTATGTGAACATTTGGCAGCTGTTTCTCTAACCCTGAACTTGGCAAAGTGTGAGTTTGGGAAGGCTACTGTGACCTATCTCGGCAAAGAGGTCGGCCATGGACAGGTGCGCCCTGATGATGCAAAGGTTTTGGCTATAACTGCATTCCCCGCACCTACCACCAGACGAGAGCTATGCCACTTTTTAGGGATGGTTGGCTACTACCCTAGTTTCTGTAAACATTTCTCTGCGGTAGTTGCTCCATTGATCGATTTGCTCAGTCCGGCTAGATCGTTTGAGTGGTCCCATGATTGTCAGGTAGCTTTTGAATCTGCTAAAGCACTCTTATGTACTACCCCTGTACTTGCTGCTCCGGATTTTGAGCGACCATTTAAACTTGAGGTAGATGCTAGTGCCAGAGGTGCTGCTGCTGTTCTACTGCAGCAGGACAAGAGTGGAGTGGATCATCCCATTTGTTATTTTTCTTGGAAGTTTAACAAATTATGCAACCATCTACCAAGAAGCTCTTGCTTTGTTGTTAGCTCTGCAATACTTTGAGGTGTATATTGGTTCTAGTGCCCTACCAGTGATAGTATATACTGATCATAACCCCTTAGTGTTTCTCCACCGGATGTACAACCAGAACCAGCGCCTTATGCGTTGGGCGCTTATTGTACAAAATTATAATTTGGAGATCAGCCATATAAAAGATTCTGATAATGTGTTGGCAGATACTTTGTCACGTGTGTAAAAATAATTTTGTATGTTTTCTAAGGTTGACTGTTGTTGATCTTGTGGGTATGTTTTGTAATACTGAGGTCACAATCCCCATGGGTTGCTCTTTTAAGGTGGGAGTGTTACGGATACAGGTATCCTGTGTGTGTGTATTTCTTTTCTCTCCTTCTCCCCTCACAGGTGGCAATCATCATTCCCCAATCAGTCACCATGCAGTCATCAATCAGAAGACACACCTCCTCCTGATTTCATTACCAAATCACATTCCCTTTCACCTTAGTTTAAAAACCCAGTCAGTTGTTTTCTCAGGAGCTCGATCTCTTTTTGTTTCAATCTCTCTGTGTCTCAATCTCTCGCACTATCTCTCTCCTGTTATTGAGCTCTCTTTTGTTTTTTTGCACCTACATGTCACTTTGTCCCCACCTGTGAGTTTTGTCATGGTGTTTGTTTGATGGTGGGAAAAGGGGGTACTAAGACAAGTCGCCCATGGGCATACACTACCCGTAGGACTACTTTGTCTTAGAACACTAGGTATAACTGGGCGAACCACCCACTGTATTTTTGGTTAGTTAGTTTCTAAGTAGGTTAGTCACTCTGTGGGTCCTTGGGTCCAGCTCAGCCCCTTTTGCATGAGTTATGTTACGGGTCTCGAAACCATCCCCCCCTAGACTGCCGGGCCAAAGGGATTCGTAACATCTATACATAGTCACTTTAACCCCCATGTATATAGACTTCCCGGTCTCTGTATATAGCCTCCACATTGACTCTGTACCGGTACCCCCTGTATATAGCCTCCACATTGACTCTGTACCGGTACCCCCTGTATATAGCCTCCACATTGACTCTGTACCGGTACCCCCTGTATATAGCCTCCACATTGACTCTGTGTACCCCGTAAATAGCCTCCACATTGACTCCCGGTACCCCTGTATATAGCCTCCACATTGACTCTGACTCTGTGACCGGTACCCCCTGTATATAGCCTCCACATTGACTCTGTGCCGGTACCCCCTGTATATAGCCTCCACATTGACTCTGTACCGGTACCCCCTGTATATAGCCTCCACATTGACTCTGTACCGGTACCCCCTGTATATAGCCTCCACATTGACTCTGTACCGGTACCCCCTGTATATAGCCTCCACATTGACTCTGTACCGGTACCCCCTGTATATAGCCTCCACATTGACTCTGTACCGGTACCCCCTGTATATAGCCTCCACATTGACTCTGTACCGGTACCCCCTGTATATAGCCTCCACATTGACTCTGTACCGGTACCCCCTGTATATAGCCTCCACATTGACTCTGTACCGGTACCCCCTGTATATAGCCTCCACATTGACTCTGTACCGGTACCCCCTGTATATAGCCTCCACATTGACTCAGCCTCCACATTGACTCTGTGCGGTACCCCCTGTATATAGCCTCCACATTGACTCTGTACCGGTACCCCCTCCACATTGTATATAGCCTCCACATTGACTCTGTGCGGTACCCCCTGGTAGCCCCCCTCTGTATATATAGCCTCCACATTGACTCTGTACCGGTACCCCCTGTGCACCCCCTGTATATAGCCTCCACATTGACTCTGACCCCCTGTATATAGCCTCCACATTGACTCTGTACCCCCTGTATATAGCCTCCACATTGACTCTGTACCGGTACCCCCTGTATATAGCCTCCACATTGACTCTGTACCGGTACCCCCTGTATATAGCCTCCACATTGACTCTGTACCGGTACCCCCTGTATATAGCCTCCACATTGACTCTGTACCGGTACCCCCTGTATATAGCCTCCACATTGACTCTGTACCGGTACCCCCTGTATATAGCCTCCACATTGACTCTGTACCGGTACCCCCTGTATATAGCCTCCACATTGACTCTGTACCGTACCCCCTGTATATAGCCTACCCCCTGTATATAGCCTCCACATTGACTCTGTACCGGTACCCCCTGTATATAGCCTCCACATTGACTCTGTACCGGTACCCCCTGTATATAGCCTCCACATTGACTCTGACTCTGTATATAGCCTCCACGTAGCCTCCCATTGACTCTGTACCCCCTGTATATAGCCTCCACATTGACTCTGTACCGGTACCCCCTGTATATAGCCTCCACATTGACTCTGTACCGGTACCCCTGTATATAGCCTCCACCTCCACATTGACTCTGTACCGGTACCCCCTGTATATAGCCTCCACATTGACTCTGTACCGGTAGCCCCCCTGTACCCCCTGTATATAGCCTCCACATTGACTCTGTACCGGTACCCCCTGTATATAGCCTCCACATTGACTCTGTACCCCGGTACCCCCTGTATATAGCCTCCACATTGACTCTGTACCGGTACCCCCCTGTATATAGCCTCCACATTGACTCTGTACCGGTACCCCCTGTATATAGCCTCCACATTGACTCTGTACCGGTACCCCCCTGTATATAGCCTCCACATTGACTCTGTACCGGTACCCCCTGTATATAGTCTTACTATTGTTATTTTACTGCTGCTAATTTGTTACTTTTATTTTTCAATTTTTTACTTATCTATTTTTACTTAACACTTTTCTTTCTTAACTTATTATAGCGTTGTTGGTTAAGGGCTTGTAAGTAAGCATTTCACTGTAAGGTCTACACCTGTTGTATTCAGCGCATGTGACAAACACAATTTGATTTGAATGAGAGCGCGAGAGAGGAAGAGCGAGAGAGATTCATAAGGCCAGGCGATGCGTTGAGATTTCTGGAAAGAGAGAACGGAATGATGCTACAATACTGTACATGATACAGCACCGGGAAAAGAAACAGTGATCTGATCATTTCAACAGTATGATACAATACATCACACCATTACTGCTAAGTGAACATTTGTTTCAGAGAGCGTCATTTAAGGATTCAGTGGACTTGTAATCATTGGGTAATTGTGGTGTTGATGGGAGTTTATGGGTGTAATAGAATTAGGCAGGTGGCCATGTGCTAGGAACAAATGGGCTCATTGAGTTGAAGGAGGAGATAGAGAGAACCATCACCATTGTCACACTGATGGACAACTAGATAAAGGCAGGAAATCTGTTGCATTCTGCAATGCTTTAGAGCTGCATATGAACTAACGCCATAGTACTTTCAAGGTATATGCCTGTCTGTAATTCCTTGGGTGCTGAACTAATTTATAAGAGCCAGACAGAAAGAAAACAAGACGGACAACAGATTTTGCAAAAAAAGTTTAATCTCTCCTATATGCGTGTTTATTTACAAGTAATAAATCTGCAAAATAGGAAAGAGCAGAATATTTACACGAGCGTGAAACAGCCAACCTGTCACAGTTGCTTCAAATCTGAAACTCTTAAAAAGGTATCAGAATTCAGAAAGTATTACAACTCTTTAGTTTCTATTTCCTCTTAAATCTGTGTCTAGATATTTTTTATGTTTGATCCTTTACTTTGAAAAAAGGAACTGCTTTCCAATATGCCAAAACAAACCAAACGAGGGAATCAGGAGGACAAGGATAGAAGTTGTTCAGTGGCAAAGGGGGAAACCTGTGACAGTGTTATGAGTGGGCATGGTCAGGTGGTGGATTGTGGGTAATGGAGGGGTCATACAGGGTTGTGGGAAGGGGAGGGGGAGGAGCAAAAGGACATCAAAGCAAGAGAACCTCCTGGAGACTTTGTAACGCCACCAGCTGTTTTACAATCACAGTCTTCAAAGCCTAGCTTGTGTGGTGGGAGGGAGGCAGCACACACAAACATTTTCCCATTCACTAAACAAATAAGGGAGACAAATGTGCACAATCAGGTAATAAAATATGCTTAACAGAAGAACAGTGACGGAGCAGAACCATCACAAGTCATCATAAATAGGGTGAAGGAACAGAAAAGTGGTCAAGTCAATGCTGAATCTGCACTATGAGAGGCCTTCTCTTGGTATGGGAAAAACCAGTAACCAGCAGATAACCCTGTTTAAGTTGAATTTCATAAACTACTCCATACGCCCTGCTCTCAGATATCAAGTAAAGAGTATAATACATACAGTCCAGCCTTTTGTGTTCGGTTGGGAGGGAAGGGAGGGATTGTGAAAGGGTGGGGTGTACCGTATAGGAGTACCTTTATTTAGTTGCCAGCACTAGGACAGGACTGAGATGGAGAGTAGAGACTAGAGGGAGTTGATATTGGAGAATGACCAAGAGAGAAGGATGGAAGAGCCCTGCAGCACACGAAGATGAATAAAAAATATCCGTATCTTTTCTGAAATGTCTAACCAAATATATCATGTGTTGTTGAGACCTGCTCCCATTTCAAACTGAACAATTATAAATAAATAAACTGAGGAAATGCTTTTCATTTTCATTAAATCCCACCATCTTTGTTGAAGCCTGATGTAGGATAGCTGGATGGACAGATGGCCCAAGGTTATATATCACAACGCTAGCCTGTGTGATCCACACGGCTCTCACCGGAGAACTGACCTAAATATTTCAGAGGTTTCTCAAACATTTATCTGGTTTGTTTTTCCTCCGTATCTCCTTTAATCTCAGAGGACATTGACCGAAGGGGAATCGATGCAACATATTAAAGGGAGACAATACATTTCACAAAGGTATCCGGTTTCTGAGGAAACAAAAACCACCTGGCAGTTAGAAAACACACAAAGATTGAGCTACATTTCATTACCTTGTCACATCACAGATGTTTGCATTTCAAAATATTTGTCGCTGTTTTCTTATCTTCACAGCAGACTAAAAAACGAAGAAAAGAGAATTCTGAATGTTCACCTTCCTTGGTGCTTCAGAAGTCCTCTTTTCTCTTTTGAATGACGATCGTTACAGATGCCGTTACAGAACATGAGGGAAACCCTGGGAGAGTCTACTCTGCTCGCACAACCAATGTTTGGTTTCTGCAGAGTACAAAGAAAACAACTCGTACAACTTTCACCACAAAACAACAATTAAACCATCTTTTTAATTGCAATAAAATATAACTGTTGAATGTTTAGCTAAAAACTCCTCTCATCTTTGTCTGCAAACCTCTACCTCAGTGTCCGCCATGACAGTCTGTAGGATAGTCTAACAGTGATCTATCTGAGGGAAGGAGACAGTGGGACAACTTCAGGAAGGCTTTGAAAGGGTAGTGGGTGAATTAAACCTTTGCTACATTTAACATGGCGCTAAGCCCAATGAATCCTTCTGTGGAGTCTGACTTTTGTGGTACAGCAGAGTCCATAATATCACAGTACTTTAAGCCATGTTACTTGCCTCCCAAAAAACCTTGAGGTCCCAGAACAAAAGTAATGTAACTTTGCTGTGGTCCGGAGCCTGTGCACAGAGGCGAGCAAGGTGGTGGATACAACCAAGAGGGCTGCTCATTCAGGTGCTGTGAATGTGAGGTTGGCGGCTAACACAGGAGGCTGTTTTTCTCTGAATTGTACTAAAAAAACAAACAAGCCTTTGGTTTTTCTAAAAGCCACAATAGCACTGGTTGTATTAAATACAGGAATAAAATAGTCATTTCCAGTACCATTAAAACAAATGTTCTCCCAGGACAGGAAAGGCCCCAAAGACCTAACAATTTGTTGACTTGCTTCTACAATTTTTTTGTCATTTAACTTTTATTTTTTTATTTAAAAAAAACTTTACTCTCACCTTCAGTCACTAGGCATGACAACATTTGAATCATAACACATTTTATCTAAAGAAAAAGCTTTCACTAAACAACATTTAAATAAAACATGGCACAGGACAAGGTTTCATAGTTCAGTCTTTGAAATATCAAATCCTTTTCTTTCAAAGTATTTTGTACATTAAAATGGAAATTGACTATTTTCATGTGTTTCTTTAAAAATGAAGTTGTATTTATATATCTATATATCTATATTTATATCCTCTTCTTTTGATGTAGCTTTTTTGTAAATTGTGCAAATTCAGCAGTAACACAAGTGGCACACCAACGGAGAGAGTAGGCAGTTGTTAAACACAAGACCAACAACTAAATCAACCAAATAGAAATGAAATGGATGTGAACATCAAACTAACGTCCATGAACGTTGATGAAGTCTCTGATGGTAGACTGCTGACACGTCAGAAGCGTCCATGGGGGGGGGGCCCTTATAAATGAAGTCCTTTCTCCATAGCTCCCCTTATATATATATATGTATGTATCTCCTGGCTTCTTTAGCCAGCTGCTTCACAGTCCCTGTCCTGTAGGTGGGTAGATAATCAACACGGAAGACAAACTGAAACCAGTGATGAAGACCGCGATGATAAGACACTTTCTCGGGGCGACAGACGGACGTTTAGTGTTTATAAATGAGGGGTTGTTTGGATGGGCCGGGGCCCAGGCCTAACTCTGGTGGGTCTCCAGTGTACTGCTTGTGTCCTTGCAGTCCTTACGCGTTGTGTTGGGGTTAGGAGCTGGGGTCAGTGAGAGAAGGCCTAGCTGCTACCCTCTCTGACCCTCAGTGGCGGGCCGTTCCTCAGCTGGCCAAGGCCATGGTATCGATGACCTGCTCCAGCTTACTGCGCAGTCTTTGCCTACGAGACTGTTCGTCCTTCTGCAGCGCAGACAGGATCTGGGGAGAGACAAGAGAGGAGAGAAGGAGAAAGAAGAGAGGAAAGAGGGAGAAAGAAGAGAGGGAGATTAGTCAATAGATCAGCAGGGTGGACCACCGACAAAGAAAGTCTATCAGAACATCTGTAAGTCTGTGTAAAGTCTCTCAGAACATCTGTCAGTTTTTAAACAGCTGTTGAAGCCGTCGTGCTGTGATGGTGGCATGAGTATGCTATAAGACTTTTATGTAGAAGCATGCAAACAGCTGAAATGTTTCCCTATAAACACCATACAGCTGTTTACTCATGAATGTTGGCGAAATATAGGAGGAAACAGAGGCAGAGTGACATCCATAGTTTACCTCTGTATGGAAAGTTGAATGTCTACTACATGACATTGCATAGAAGAAGATGTTCAGTACACAGGCGGATGACGATGGAAGCTGCGAGGGGAGCTGTATGTACTCTGGCATTATGGGAAGTGGAAGAGGAGGTGCTGGTGGGGCCATCAGTGATAGGTAGCTGTGTACTAGATGTTAGGGCCTCATGCAGGAGAATGCATAATGGCCTGCTAATGCCCCGCGTGTTAGTGCTGACGGATGAGGGGGGCGAGAGGAGGACCTGCAGCCGCCTGCATCTGGATAATAAGCCTTAATGAATGGGAGCGGCTGCTTAAATAGAGGCAGCTGCAGCTGTTGCCTCAGACACAGGAAACAGCACTGCTGAGAGATGAGGGGAGAGGGAGGGGGGTAGAGATAGGGTCTGATGCTGAGTGGAGATGACTGAATATGCCCCCCTCACTTCCACCACCATGCTCTCTCACCACATGCCCTTTGAAAAGGCAAGCAGAGAGGCTGCCTGAACCTCTCACAGCACACACTCAATGCACTATAACCAACAAGGTAGGAAGAATTGTCTGAGCAGACAGACAAACATTGTTTACGTGTTTTTGAAGGCCACGGCAGACACTCTCTTAAAGTGAGTACAGTACAGTAGCTATCCTAGCACTGCCTTCCTCCCTCCCTGGCTGGCTGTCTGTCCTAATGGCTGGGAGCGGATGGAGTGGAGGGAGCTTCTGCTTCTGCCTCATTATCTCTCCAGTTCCACAGCCCAGTCTCCGTGAGTCACTGCCTTCCTCCCTCCCTCCCTGGCTGTCTGTCCTAATGGCTGGGAGCGGATGGAGCGGATAGAGTGGAGGGAGCTTCTGCTTCTGCCTCATTATCTCTCCACAGCCCCGTGAGTCTGCCTTCCTCCCTCCCTCGCTGGCTGTCTGTCCTAAGCTCTTCTGCTTCTGCCTCATTATCTCTCCAGTTCCACAGCCCAGTCTCCGTGAGTCACTGCCTTCCTCCCTGGCTGGCTGGCTGTCTGTCCTAATGGCTGGGAGCGGATGGAGCGGATAGAGTGGAGGGAGCTTCTGCTTCTGCCTCATTATCTCTCCAGTTCCACAGCCCAGTCTCCGGGAGTCACTGCCTTCCTCCCTCCCTGGCTGGCTGTCTGTCCTAATGGCTGGGAGCGGATGGAGTGGATAGAGTGGAGGGAGCTTCTGCTTCTGCCTCATTATCTCTCCAGTTCCACAGCCCAGTCTCCATGAGTCACTGCCTTCCTCCCTCCCTCCCTGGCTGTCTGTCCTAATGGCTGGGAGCGGATGGAGCGGATAGAGTGGAGGGAGCTTCTGCTTCTGCCTCATTATCTCTCCAGTTCCACAACCCAGTCTCCGGGAGTCACTGCCTTCCTCCCTGGCTGGCTGGCTGTCTGTCCTAATGGCTCACTGCCCTCTCCTCCTGCCTTCCTCCCTGGCTGGCTGGCTGTCTGTCCTAATGGCTGGGAGCGGATGGAGCGGATAGAGTGGAGGGAGCTTCTGCTTCTGCCTCATTATCTCTCCAGTTCCACAGCCCAGTCTCCGTGAGTCACTGCCTTCCTCCCTCCCTCCCTGGCTGGCTGTCTGTCCTAATGGCTGGGAGCGGATAGAGTGGAGGGAGCTTCTGCTTCTGCCTCATTATCTCTCCAGTTCCACAGCCCAGTCTCCATGAGTCACTGCCTTCTGCCTGCCCCTCCCTCCCTGGCTGGCTGTCTGTCCTAATGGCTGGGAGCGGATGGAGCGGATAGAGTGGAGGGAGCTTCTGCTTCTGCCTCATTATCTCTCCAGTTCCACAGCCCAGTCTCCGGGAGTCACTGCCTTCCTCCCTCCCTCCCTGGCTGGCTGTCTGTCCTAATGGCTAGGAGCGGATGGAGCGGATAGAGTGGAGGGAGCTTCTGCTTCTGCCTCATTATCTCTCCAGTTCCACAGCCCAGTCTCCATGAGTCACTGCCTTCCTCCCTCCCTCCCTGGCTGGCTGTCTGTCCTAATGGCTGGGAGCGGATGGAGCGGATAGAGTGGAGGGAGCTTCTGCTTCTGCCTCATTATCTCTCCAGTTCCACAGCCCAGTCTCCGTGAGTCACTGACTTCCTCCCTCCCTGGCTGGCTGTCTGTCCTAATGGCTAGGAGCGGATGGAGCGGATAGAGTGGAGGGAGCTTCTGCTTCTGCCTCATTATCTCTCCAGTTCCACAGCCCAGTCTCCGTGAGTCACTGCCTTCAGCCCTTTCCAGGCTCTGCTCAGCTCTCTGAGAATTAGCACTCAGTGTACAGTCTCATTCACATCTCCTACATGGAGTAGCTACACTATACTGGCTCTGCCTCAATGCATAAGCAACGTTTCAAGAATGATTAGTCAGTCTATTTTGGTGGGGAAATAAATGAATGCACATGGAATATAGTGTGTTAATGAACTCCCCGGAAGGATAGCACATTGGAGAATGAATAAAACACATACATCCAATGTGGTCCATTAGTCCCATAATATGTACTTTAATTACTTAAATAGCTGCATGCATTTATGGATGCATACTCAGTTATCTTCTAATTGAATCAGAATGCCCACATTCCATTCATCATGAGAACTAGAAGGCACATACAAAGGGTCTCAGCCCTGTGTCAACATACAGAACCAATGACTATTCTACTCTGATTTCTTCATGCTGTGACTAAAATATATTTATAAAATACATTAGATATCTATACTATTAAACTATTATAACGTCTATGATTAATATCTTCGTAATATACTGGTGACTCACCTCATCTTTGTACTTGACGATATAGGAGTAGATCTCGTGCAGGGCACTCATGCTGTTGAACTGACTGAGGTGCAGCCGGGACTGTTCAGCCAGGTAGGCACTCATGTCCTGGTCACTGATGGCCGGCATACGGGAGATGTCGGAGTAGTACCTGCAGGACAGGAGGGGAGCAGAGAGGGAAGGGGGTTAGCACCCTGGACTGGAGAGGACACCTCTTTAGTTGTGTATGTGAAGGACCGCGATTGAGTCAAGGCCTCAATCAAGTACTCGTCAACAACCTTCCTCTAATCTAATTTCACCAACTGTTAAAACGCTGGGTGCATACTATGTGTTTTGGAAATAGAAGCATTGAAATGGACATTCTTACAAAGTCGAAGGCAGTTGAGCTCTCTGTCATTCATACCTCTCCACCCAGTTCTTGTAGTTGGGGATGTCTTTAGCGTACAGCAGCTTGTTGGAGGGAGAGTCTTTGCCCAGCTTGTGTTCTGACGTGGAGCAGGAGTCCATGAAGGTCTGGGCCACCACAGACAGGCAGGCGTCTGTGATGCTGTTCTTATGGATGTCAAACACAAACTGAGGGTTCTTGATCACGTTCACCCAGAACCGCAGAGGAAGACTGGGACGGGAGAGTTATCATGAGAAGATGGATGCCATCAACCAAATACACACATATTGAAGAAACAGCCAAGCAAACCATTGCTATTTGTCCTGTAATGTGTCTCACCAATTGCTCTTCCAGGTGTGCCGTACGTCTGAGTCTGATATGGAGTGTTTGTCGGCCTGCTCGTCCAGGAAGTCAAACATGTACTTGATGGCGAGAGGCAGGGCGCTGCCGCGGTGGGCCGTGCTGAAGATGGTCTCAAACAGGTCGTCCACAAACTTCTGCAACGTACCCTGAGGACAGTAGGGATGAGAGGAGCGATTCATTTCCCCCATTAAGGGGGAGTGGCTGTGGAGAGGACGCTACATTCTGCTCTTCCAAGATCAACGTGCTGAGACAAGCTAGCTTACCAGACAGACCTATGTTTGCTATTTCAATTCCATTCGCCTCTCTGAATCATGCGCCACAAAACACTCAATCCCACAACAAATGACTAGTCTCCTGCTATTTCCCCCGCTTTATATTTATCTATCTTTTCTGACCACAAAATAGGCTTGTAAACAGCGTCTCATTTCCATGTTTTTTCTTTCCCTACAATTAGGAGCGAAACAATGAGCTCTGAGGCAGCTAGAGGAGAGGAGAGGGGCAGGCAGACCCGTTAACAGGGAATTGGCTGAGGGACCCCAGATGAATACTGCAATAGAGGCTGAGCTGTTTACATGTTAGTCATTTAGCAGTGACAAGCACATCAAGGGACTACCGAAGAAGATGGTTCCCCCAGGAAAAACTCTTGACATATGGAGAGCATTACAATGACTTCCTCAACATTCAGTTGTTAAAGTTGACCTACATCAGCAGTACTTGTTATTTATGTAGGGGTGGTCTGGTGTCTGTGTAATCTTACCTTGGTGGCGAGCAGACGGGTCAGATAGATCTCAGAGACCATCTTGCTGCCGCGGTCGCCCTCGCGCTGGTCAGAGTGGTCGTGGTTCTTGACCAGGTGCCACAGCTTGGTACCACTCTCCAGGTCAGGGGTGATCATGGGAGTGCGGGAGCGCAGACTGTCTGGACTGCTGGCTGTTCGCAACATGCTCTCTGGACGGAGGCAAGAGAGCGATAGGAACATCAGGACAAAGACAAGGCCATCAGAACAGAACACCAGTCTGACTCCCTGGTTTCATGCAGGCCCCCAGTGTCCGGTCTGGAGTGTGAAGACACAAGCTCGGCTGGTCGGCTACTCCGTAGCAACTTAGCGGTGCCAAAGGGTCTGGTCTTGCCTAGAAAGCCTATGTAAATTACAACCCAATTCAGCAATATGGAACGTTTCTAATTGAAATACTTCCAGCTTCATGCACCGTGGGGAGTTTTCTATAGGAAGACGTGGATGACGTCAGAGCTATCACTATCTACTGGTTTTAATGTTGATGGTTCCATTGTGTTGTGCGAACTTCCAACTCTGACACAGGTGTTAAAATCATGCATTTCAGGTCAAAGCGCTGTGCATAGCATACAAACATAAAAGAGAAAACAAACATATTTAGTCTGGTGAAGGAATGGCTCTATGGGCTGTCTATATCTGGCCGTCATCCAGCCAGAACAAAGACTGTGCCAGCGTGAGGAGCAGAGTATCAGTCTGTCTGTCACAAGGTCACAACCCATAATCCACTGGGACCTGACCTCAGAGATGGAGAGAACATTTTAATGAGCAAGACAACAGATCCCTGTAGCCTCTCCTATTGTAAAAACTCCTTTTGTACGTCAGAGAGGTGGATGGATGGTGAGAAAAATGATTAGGCCTCAACTAAAGAGCGAGGAGAGATGGCTAACTCATTACGCTCAATTGGCGGACTATAACTAATTAGCAAAGTGGGAGAAGAAAAATGGCGTGCCTCGTCTTCATTGTGCCAGGGCCTAGAGAGGAGATAGGATAGAGAATCTGCTTTCTGTCTTGTCTTCTTCAGCATGTTTTTACACCAGCCCTTCCATCTCCATCTCGTCCCTCCTCTCCTCTCCTCTCCTCTCCTCTCCTCTCCTCTCCTCTCCTCTCCTCTTCTCCTCTAATCTCCCCTCCCCTCCTCTCCCCACCCCACCCCCTCCCCTCCCCAGCCCAAATGACCCATAATGTTAGAGTGGTGGATATAATAGAAAACCATACACAATAGCAATATCCTCCCTTCCTGTGGTACTGTATGAGTCCGGCTGTACAGGCTCCATTGTGTGAGTTTCTGTCTCCCCCCACTCGTGTCCTCCCGGGGGCCGCCTGCCTCCATGCACTGCTACATTATTAATGGTGTGAGTGTCAAACTTCATTACGGGAGACCAAAAAGATGCCCATCTGCCATGTTCCTTATCAGCTAGTAGCCTGCTGCAGTGGCAGCCAGAAAGGGAGGGAGGGATGCTGCATGGAGAGGAGGTAGGGTGGACAGAATGCAGGTGTATGGAGGGAGGGATAAGAGGACGGAGGAAGAAATTCATTCTGCCTGAATGATAGAGTGACACTGGGGCCTTCTGAGTGTCTGAGCGGCAGGGAGGTCATGTGGCTTTCAGGGTGAGAGGATGAGGGAAGTGAAGCTCAGAGACTGAATGACACAGGGAGATCATGATGGCTTTCAGGGTGAGAGGATGAGGGAAGTGAAGCTCAGAGACTGAATGACACAGGGAGATCATGCTGGCTTTCAGGGTGAGAGGATGAGGGAAGTGAAGCTCAGAGACTGAATGACACAGGGAGATCATGATGGCTTTCAGGGTGAGAGGATGAGGGAAGTGAAGGGTGAATGACACAGGGAGATGATGGCTTTCAGGGTGAGAGGATGAGGAAGTGAAGCTCAGAGACTGAATGACACAGGGAGATCATGATGGCTTTCAGGGTGAGAGGATGAGGAGACTGAATGACACAGGGAGATCATGATGGCTTTCAGAGACTGAATGACACAGGGAGATCATGGATGGCTTTCAGGGTGAGAGGATGAGGGGAAGTGAAGCTCAGAGACTGAATGACACAGGGAGATCATGCTGGCTTTCAGGGTGAGAGGATGAGGAAGTGAAGCTCAGAGACTGAATGACACAGGGAGGAGCTTTCAGGGTGAGAGGATGAGGGAATGCTGGACTTTCATGATGGCTTTCAGGGTGAGAGGATGAGGGAAGTGAAGCTCAGAGACTGAATGACACAGGGAGATCATGATGGCTTTCAGGGTGAGAGGATGAGGGAAGTTAGCTCAGAGACTGAATGACACAGGGAGATGGTGCTGGAGACACTGCGAAGCGAATGTGTGCTTCTTGGTGTGTTGTTTCTTATGGGGCATAAGAGCACTGACCTGAATATACCCAATTCAATCTACAGAGATCTTGGTCTGTATTCACAAAGCGTCTCAGAGTAGGAATACGTTTTGCCTTCTAAATCATAATGGATAACAGGGGGGACCTGATCCTAGATCAGCATTCATACTCGGAGACACTTTATAAATATGGGCCCTGTGGTATTTAAACAGCGAACCAGAGACTAACTCCTGCTACACGTATTTCTAGTGGAGGTGTTAAAACCAGTGATGAAACTAAAGGAAAACGGAACCAGTGTGACTAAGACTGGTCTCCGTGCCAATGACCTTGTCAACCCCCAGTATCAGCTTGTTCACACCAGAACATTCTCTCCACTGTAGCCACTCTACCAGCAGACAATAGTACTGTACTCCTACCTCTATTGGACATTCATCATGAGCCTGCTACTACTACTACTGCTGCTGCTGTTGCTACTGCTGCTTGAGTGCCTGTACATTTCATGACAATCATGTTCTTTGGCTTCTGGGGGAGAGTGGTGGATGTTTACCTCTGCTCTTACAACAGCCAGGACTTGGCTATCCTCTCTGTGGACTAACAAACCAGCCTGGCTTTCACTGGCCTGTCAACGTTGCTATCGTAACCCCTTAACACACAGACACACTTGAGGAGAGAGAGAAGGGAAAACAACAACAAAGGTGAAAGCCCTCAGGCTTTTGCCAGAGAGCTGGTTACACTGTTGTGGTGCACTGCTGAGGCTGTGTTCAGAGGTGTGTCTGTGTTAGCTATTGGTCTTCAGTCTCTGGCAGGAGGAGTGAGGTGTCTGATGTAATGCCTGTTATTTCCTAGATGGTGGAAATACCTCTGAAATGGCGTAGGCTCGATAGTGGTGGATTTATGGTTCTCTCTATTCACAGAGGCTGAGTCAAATCTAGCTTACTATCAACAAAGTCATACAGAGGGCGAAAGACAGAGATTGAGAGAGAGATTGGGAGAAAAAGAAAGGAGAAAGAGAGACTCACCATATCTGCTGAGAGACTTGGTGAAGGTAGAGGAGTTGGATATGTTGTATGCTGAGTTCTGCTTTGGTACCAGAGCGATCACTGAGCCGTCCGTCACCTACAAGGATTGAAAAACAAAGGTCTGTCTTGTAAACATCATCCTGTCAATCACTCCATGTCTGTTTGCTTAGATAAAACCACACCATGGCAACCCCAGCTCTCTGCTCTCACCTGATAGTGGGCCAGTGTGTTGAGGCGTTTCCAGTCGTTGTCGATCTTGGTGGTAACATCCTCATCCTGAAGGATGATTCTGGCCATCCTGCCCTGACGCCACTCTGTGAAGAGAAGATGAGGATGAGACCGGAGACAGGCAGGCAGGTCCACCCCCCCGACACACAGTAAACACTGGTGTTCTTACCCAGGTCCATGTCCCCAGCCTTGGGTCTCTGGGAGTAGGGGCTGCCCTTGTACACTGCATCCAACAGCTTCTCCTTCACCTGGGTGATGGTGTCACAGTTCAGCCCCTTCACCGTCACCTCCGAGGCGTTCTCATTCTCCGGGTTCATACAGTGGAGGGTCTGCCAGGGGAGGGAGGGGAATTAGGTTCAGCTTAGTTAAATAAGTTGTCATTTGCAGGTATTTGAATCGCATTCTCAAGCACTAATTAGGATCACCGAGGTAGCGACAGATTCTACCGACCTTATACTGCCTTCTCAAAGGTAAATCACACATTTGATCAAATATCCTTATTGTCCTATAAAATATTTCTATTTGACAGCACTCACCAGGGTCTTGTAGTCAATCTGCTGTCTGATGAGCTTGTCCTCACTGAGGGAGTAGCGTGCCTCCCCTGTGATGGAGTCTATAGGCCCCTTCTCCATCTGCTGCTTCATAGCACAGTACAGCATGAACAGAGGCTCCCCAGCACACTCCTGGAGACACAGCGACACACAGGGACACAGACCATCAGCGACAGGTATGGGCTGAAGCTTGGGACCAGTGGCCTTTAGGATTCTGCTTCAACAATGCAATTGCTTAACCACATGCATCTATACTGAGTGGACAAAACATTAAGAACACCTTCCTAATATTGAGTTGCACCCCCCATTGCCCTCTGAACAGCCTCAATTCGTTGGGGCATGGACTACAAGGTGTCAAAAGCATTTCAAAGGAATACTGATCCATGTTGACTCCAATGCTTTCCACAGTTGTGTCAAATTGGCTGGATGTCCCTTGGGTGGTGGACCATTCTTGATACACATGGTGAACTGTTGAGCGTGAACAGCGTTGCAGTTCTTGATACAAACCGGTGAGCCTGGCACCTACTACTATACCCTGTTCAAATGCACTTAAATATTAAATCCACTGACTGAAGTGGATTTAACAGGTGACATCGATAAGGGATCTTAGCTTTCACCTGGCCAGTCTATGTCATGGAACGAGCAGGGGTTCCTAATGCTTTGTACACTCAGTGTATATCTTAACAGGTATGCATATGAACATGAGATTTGTTGCCAATGAGTCAATGCTATTCTCCTGTATCTTCTCACTGGCCTAATCGGCAGAGCACTGGGGTGGTCTAATATAAATGTTTCCTGCGTTTGCACTATCCTGGGCACTTGCCAATCAATAGTGTCATTACCCCCAGCTCAGATCCAAGAAAAACTCTTCCCTCTTAAAAAGAGAAAGAGTTTAGAGCAGAGTGAGAGAGACGACAGACAGATGGCAGCTGAGGCTGATACTAATACGAGGTTAATGATTGAGAGGAAGTGCTTAAGAAGTACTTCTCCATGTTAGAAATGCATGGGCTGTAGTCGAGGAGGAGGAGAGAGAGAGAGAGAGAGAGAGAGAGAGAGAGAGAGAGAGAGAGAGAGAGAGAGAGAGAGAGAGAGAAGGAAGGAGGGAGAGAGTGAGAGAGAGGGAGAGGGAGAGAGAGAGAGAGAGAGAGAAAGAGAAGGAAGGAGGGAGAGAGAGTGAGAGAGAGGGAGAGGGAGAGAGAGAGAGAGAGAGAGAGAGAAGGAGGGAGAGAGAGAGAGAGAGAGAGAAAGGGAGAGTTTGTAAGTGTAATGTTTACTTTTAATTTTTATTGTTGATTTCACTTTTGTTTATTATCTATTTTACTTGCTTTGGCAATGTAAACATACGTTTCCCATACCAACAAAGCCCTTAAATTGAATTGAGAGAGAGCGAGAGAAAGAGATCTAAGTGCTTGATAGGTATAGCATTTATCTCTCCCACTTTAAAACACACTCAGAACTCCTTACCCTCTCACCCTCTCTCCACCATTTATCAGCAATCAAAAAGTTGACATCTTTCAAGCGGAAGGTGAGAAATACGCACATGCATAAGTATCCAGATTTCTCTATTCAGGTTTATATCAAATGTAAGTGATTTGCATTTATTTTAGCTTTTTGTGAAAGTACAGACTCATTTTATGAAAGTACAGAATTTAATCATGGTTGGAGGAAACATGGAAAAGTAATGCTGCTTTAAATGTTGACAAACTTGTTATCCCACTTAAGTAGGAGAAAATGCCCTTTGTGAGAATTTGGTGAGATTTGTACACTTCCTAGAGAGATCTTCTTTGTTACCACCCATTCAGCATCATTCATACCCTCTCAAGCCTTAGTCCCACCCCACCCACACATATAACACGTGAGTCAGTATGGTATTGTTTTCCAGAAAGTAGTCTCTACTTAAACCCAGCTAAATTCAAGGCAACAATATATGTGCCAGCTGTAGCAACACTTTTGCAGTTGTCCAAATATATTTTTTTCCAAATATCCGCAGTAGCAAAGATAATCTATATACTAACCAGGGAAGTTTCTTCTCCGCAAAGAGTTTGTTTCTGAGTACTTCCCTGACAATTTCTAGAATGCAAACACATTCTAACCATTCTGATTGGTCCCAGAAACCGATGGGTTGGGCCAGAGCCCAATTCATAATTGGCAATGATAGGATGATTGGTTAGAGATGATCCAATCGCTGATTACTTTGTTTTGTACAACACCCGTCAGCACCACAAACAACGATGATGACTGTTTTATTTGTCACATGCGCCGAATACAACAGCTGTGGAGACCTTAACGTGAAATGCTTTACTTTACCAACAACGCAGTTCAAGAAATAAGAGTTAAGAAAATATTGACTAAATAAACAAACAAACAAAAAATAAATTAACAATAGCGAGGCTATATACAGAGGGTACCGGTACCAAGTCAATGTGCGGGGGTACAGGTTAGTCGAGGTAATTTGTACATGTAGGTGGGGGTGAAGTGACTATGTATAGATAATAAACAGCGAGTGTGTAAAAACAAAGGGAGGGGGGGTGTCAATGTAAATAGTCTGGGTGGCCATTTGATTAATTGTTCATCAGTCTTATGGCTTGAGGGTACATTTACCGAATGTAAATCAAAACTAGACGTCGAACTGACGTCTGTGCCCATGGTTAGTTAACTGTGAGAGAGTGGAGACAGGGGCTAACTAACTGCTAACTGGGATAGAGGTGGAGACAGGGGCTAGCTAACTGCTAACTGGGAGAGAGGTGGAGACAGGGGCTAGCTAACTGCTAACTGGGATAGAGGTGGAGACAGGGGCTAGCTAACTGCTAACTGGGAGAGAGGTGGAGACAGGGGCTAACTAACTGCTAACTGGGATAGAGGTAGAGACAGGGGCTAGCTAACTGCTAACTGGGAGAGAGGTGGAGACAGGGGCTAGCTAACTGCTAACTGTGAGAGAGTGGAGACAGGGGCTAACTAACTGCTAACTGGGATAGAGGTAGAGACAGGTGCTAGCTAACTGCTAACTGGGAGAGAGGTGGAGACAGGGGCTAGCTAACTGCTAGAGGTGGAGAATGTAGACAAGAAGCTAGCTCAGTCTCCACCTCCAGTGTCCTCTCCTGATTCCTATGCAGCAGCCCAACTCTCCCTCTCTCTCCCTGCATATGCTGTTAACGTCTTGTTAGCATCTGTGCTAATTAACCAGACAGCTGCTAACGATAGGGAACACGCATACATCACTCCCTAGCCCTCGCTACGACACGGTTGTCTATGAAATTATCTTTATTTCCACCTCCCGGCTTCATTAGGGGGTAATTTTACACTCTTCCACGAGGGAGCGAGGGAGAGTGAGAAGAGAGTGAAGAGAGGACTAGTCGAACGCCACAGCCCCAAAGCTCCTAATGACCGCAGGCAAGAACATGTCTGTCAAATAAACAATAACGTAACAAACGAATGAAATAAAGAGAAAAGCCTCTAGTTGGAGCCTTAAACAGACTAAAATACTAATAGCGTACTAACCCATAATGAGAAACAGGGAAGGGGGAAAACAAAACTAATTCTAATTGGTAGAAGAGAGAGAGTGTTGGAGTTGCGGGGCTCCTGAAGAATAGCTACTGTAGCTCATCTGGTCAGAGCTTCGGTGGTTTGATGGTGGACTTACCTTAAGGAACTTGTACAAGAGAAAAGTGAACCAGTTGGTCAGCATCTTCTCAGCAACAGACTCCGTTCTAACAGAGAAATGTAAGGCCAGGGATAAATAAGACATGACAGTTCAATAATCAACTAGAGGAAATTGCAGCTCTACCTCAAAACTAACTAGGAATAAATCTAGTTTTAGTTTTAGACTAATACTTATACTTTTATAAGGGGAAAAAGGTCTTAAAACAAATACTTTATTCTCAAAGCAAACAACCAATCTTCATTAAAAACAGACAATTACCATAATTGGCTAACTTCTCTCGTTAATCATAAACCTGTTGCCTCTACGAACAAAGACCCCTGAAATGTCCCACAGATGAGGAGCAATTAAAATCCACTGTAATTTATTTATATTTATTTATCCTAATATCAAGAGAGGAAACCTAGGCAAACAGTCTCCCCTTTCTCCTCCCCCTACAGTGGCTAGAAAAGCAACTTTCTCTCCTTAATTATCTAGTTAATCTAAATTAAAAGGCGGTACAGGAAGGAGGGGTGATAGGAAGAAAACTTCTACAAAACACCCCTAAAGCTGCAATATGTAACTTTTTGGGCAACCTGACCAAATTCACATAGAAATATGAGTTATAGATGTGTCATTCTCATTGAAAGCAAGTCTAAGAAGCAGTAGGTCTGTTCTGTGCGCTATTTGTATGCTTTCCGTGCTTAAGTTTAGTTTTTGTGCCTTTTACTTTTACTAAAGAGTAACGCTCCCTATACTTTAAACGCATTTTTCTGCAAAAGGTGGTTAACTGTTGGGCAAAAAAGGTGGCTAAACTGTGTTTACTTAAGTTTACCCTCCACTACACCATTGGCTATAATGTTTGAGAGAATATGGAAAAAAAAGATGTACTAATGTGTACAGTGCTTTCGGAAAGTATTCAGACACCCTTGACTTTTGGAGCTCTGTCAGAGTGACCAAGGCCCTTCTCCCCCGATTGTTCAGTATGGCGGGAGGCCAGCTCTAGGAAGAGTCTTTGTGGTTCCGAACTTCTTCCATTTAAGAATGATGGAGGCCACTGTCTTCTTGGGGACCTTCAATACTGCAGACATTTTTTGGTACCCTTCCCCAGATCTGTGCCTGGACACAATCCTTTCGCAGAATTCTACCGACAATCCCTTCGTCCTCATGACGTGGTTTTGCTCTGACATGCACTGTCAACATGCACTGTGGGACTTCATATACACAAGTGTGTGCTTTTCCAAATAATGTCCAATCAATTGAATTTACCACAGGTGGACTTCAATCAAGTTGTAGAAACATCTCAAGGATGATCAATGGAAACAGGATGCATCTGAGCTTAATTTCGAGTCTCATAGCAAAGGGTCTGAATACTTATGTAAATAAGGTATTTCTGTTTTTTATTTTTAATACATTTGCAAACAATTCTAAAAACCTGTTTTCGCTTTGTCATTATGGGATATTGTGTGTAGATTGATGCGGAAAACAATTATTTTAATACATTTTAGAATAAGGCTGTAAAGTAAGGAAATGTGGAAAAAGTCAAGGGGTCTGAATACCTTCCCGAATGCACTGTTTGTAAGAGTAGTATAATTTACAAGTCAGTATGTTAAGAAATGTGTGTTACAACAAATGTGTGAGTGAGTGTGTCAGCGGACGACTGTGTGAGTGGGTGATTGTGTGAATGAGTGTGTCAGCGGACGACTGTGTGAGTGGGTGATTGTGTGAATGAGTGTGTCAGCGGACGACTGTGTGAGTGGATGATTGTGTGAATGAGTGTGTGAGTGGATGATTGTGTGAATGAGTGTGTCAGCGGACGACTGTGTGAGTGGGTGATTGTGTGAATGAGTGTGTCAGCGGACGACTGTGTGAGTGGGTGATTGTGTGAATGAGTGTGTCAGCGGACGACTGTGTGAGTGGGTGATTGTGTGAATGAGTGTGTCAGCGGACGACTGTGTGAGTGGGTGATTGTGTGAATGAGTGTGTCAGCGGACGACTGTGTGAGTGGGTGATTGTGTGAATGAGTGTGTCAGCGGACGACTGTGTGAGTGGGTGATTGTGTGAATGAGTGTGTCAGCGGACGACTGTGTGAGTGGGTGATTGTGTGAATGAGTGTGTCAGCGGACGACTGTGTGAGTGGGTGATTGTGTGAATGAGTGTGTCAGCGGACGACTGTGTGAGTGGGTGATTGTGTGAATGAGTGTGTCAGCGGACGACTGTGTGAGTGGGTGATTGTGTGAATGAGTGTGTCAGCGGACGACTGTGTGAGTGGGTGATTGTGTGAATGAGTGTGTCAGCGGACGACTGTGTGAGTGGGTGATTGTGTGAATGAGTGTGTCAGCGGACGACTGTGTGAGTGGGTGATTGTGTGAATGAGTGTGTGAGTGGATGATTGTGTGAATGAGTGTGTCAGCGGACGACTGTGTGAGTGGATGATTGTGTGAATGAGTGTGTCAGCGGACGACTGTGTGAGTGGATGATTGTGTGAATGAGTGTGTCAGCGGAAGACTGTGTGAGTGGGTGATTGTGTGAATGAGTGTGTCAGCGGACGACTGTGTGAGTGGGTGATTGTGTGAATGTGTTCGTCTCACCGGCGCAGCAGCAGCTTGGGGTGGTTCTTGCTCTCCAGGTTCTTGTCGATGAGGTCAGATAGGAGCTGTTTGAGAACCCCTGTGGCGTACTCCATCTCCCCCTGCAGCGCTGTCATGATGAGCGACGCCACGTTGCCACGGTCACGCATGGAGAAGGAGCGCTGCGCCTCCAGGGTGCGGATGAACGTCAACAGGAAGTGCTTCTTGGTGAGGAGCTGGCCAAACAGGGTCAAGGCCTTCTCCTGGTTGGCCTGGACCTATCAGGAAACAACATCCACATGTGTTGTAAATGTAATGTAAATATATGGAGTACCCCACATTAACAAATACTACAGTGCACTATGGATAAAATACTATAGTATTTCAAGTTGACTATAGTATAAATACTGTTGTAAAAAACAACTGTAGTATATACTATAGTAATTATTGTAGTCTTTTTTGCAAACTGTAGTATACTGTATTATTTACTTTATTGGTTTTGCGGACATTACTATAGTAGTTAGTGTAGTATTTTGTATTTTTTTTCATTCTTTGACATAGAAATGTGGGATTTCTCCTACTGCGCAAAATTCTCAAAGAGCACATTTTTCATAACCTGTAGGTAGGTACTTTAGGACTGAGGTCTGAATGGATAGTTCAGAGCTTTCGCTCTTTTCTATAACCTGTAAGGAAGATAATATATCATTTCTACTTGGGCATGTAGGTTTCTCACTTATTGGTGGCACACATTGGGATTATGGGGGAAGGGAATGGGCATTTACTGTAGTAATTATGTAGTGTTTTTATTTATAATAATGTAAATACATGGAGTAAGACTAACGTAAATAACACAACAATAAATTATGTAAGTATTATTTAGAGATTGGCTATGTACTGTATACAAGACATGACATCTTGGCCTATGAGGCCATTAGATTCACATTCATGACCTTAGCTGCTTTTAAAGCCTGCAGTGCATTTTCAAGTTTCAAGTTTTATTGTCACAAGGACAAGTACAATGCATTCTTTCTTAGGAGATGTTTCTTCAAATGTCTTATGATCAATTTGCCCTACGTCGTCAGCTGAGCACAGGAGAAAACAGGACGGAAGGAGGAGGAGGAGGAGGAAGGGGGATGCACTGGGGCGTAGAAAGGAGAGGGCCTGTGCAGTGCTGTGCGTCCGAGGGTGGCTGGGTGACAGAAGTCTGTTCCACAGGCTGGCATCTGTCACTTCTCATCAGCAATGCTACGGCCCCCTCTAGACCTAACCCACAATCCTTCACTCTAACTCTCTCACATAGACAAGGCAGTGCTACTGCTCAGAAAACCAAGGGTAGTGTCTGTTCAAAAGGGAGACAAACATCTAGTATATTCTGCCATGCTTACTGCATAAAGTCATGCCTAAACAACACCCAGTACGTGTTAATAAAAGGAAAATCAAATCAAAGTACTGTCTGTCTTTATGAAAATACACTTCCTCCTCCATTAGCCAACCGCCTGGCTCCATCCCCCCAACCCGCCTGCCTCCCATGATCCTCGGCTGACCTCATAACTCTGAAACACATCTAGTCCTGTAGCCAATCGAGGACCACCATACCGTACACCATGCCCTCTGACTTCACAGAATCTCCTCCTTCCACTACACGTACCGTACACCATGCACTCTGACTTCACAGAATCTCCTCCTTCCACTACACGTACCGTACACCATGCACTCTGACTTCACAGAATCTCCTCCTTCCACTACACGTACCGTACACCATGCACTCTGACTTCACAGAATCTCCTCCTTCCACTACACGTACCGTACACCATGCACTCTGACTTCACAGAATCTCCTCCTTCCACTACACGTACCGTACACCATGCACAATGACTTCACAGAATCTCCTCCTTCCACTACACGTACCGTACACCATGCACTCTGACTTCACAGAATCTCCTCCTTCCACTACACGTACCGTACACCATGCACTCTGACTTCACAGAATCTCCTCCTTCCACTACCGTACACCATGCACAATGACTTCACAGAATCTCCTCCTTCCTCTACACGTACCGTACACCATGCACTCTGACTTCACAGAATCTCCTCCTTCCACTACACGTACCGTACACCATGCACAATGACTTCACAGAATCTCCTCCTTCCACTACACGTACACCATACCGTACACCATGCACTCTGACTTCACAGAATCTCCTCCTTCCTCTACACGTACCGTACACCATGCTGACTTCACAGAATCTCCTCCTTCCACTACACGTACCGTACACCATGCACTCTGACTTCACAGAATCTCCTCCTTCCACTACACATGCACTCTGACCGAATCTCCTCCTTACACCATGCACTCTGACTTCACAGAATCTCCTCCTTCCACTACACGTACCGTACACCATGCACTCTGACTTCACAGAATCTCCTCCTTCCACTACACGTACCGTACACCATGCACTCTGACTTCACAGAATCTCCTCCTTCCTCTACACGTACCGTACACCATGCACTCTGACTTCACAGAATCTCCTCCTTCCACTACACGTACCGTACACCATGCACAATGACTTCACAGAATCTCGTCCTTCCACTACACGGCCTAATAAAGTGCCTCAATTTTCCTCAGTGGAGCTAAATGAAATTCTGGGGCCTCTGGGGGAGCAGGCTGGGTACTGTAGGTTGCTTTGGGGAGAGCAGCTACACAGAGCAATAAGGGATTGAGCCGTGTGTATGGACACTTGATTACGCCTGGGACTCGAGGGGAAATTCAGTGGGAAAGAAATCCGGACATAACAATAAAGATGTAATCCCTCCCCTTTAGAGGAGCCTGTGGTTGACAGGGTGGGGAGGTAGCGAGACTCTACACTGTATTCTGACAGGCATTTGCATATATTTCATGCTGAACCAGGTGGGATCTAGTAGCATATTTGAAATATATATGGAACATCATTGATACATGAAGAGAGAGAAGCTCCTATGTGATGCGGCTACTGTATATGAAATGATTACAGCCATATCATATGACCATTTCATCGGCTTAATGATTGGCTGTATGAAATGATATCATGTTACATACATCCTGTCCTCTGTACCTTCCCGAGCTGTAACATGGGATTCTGGTGAGACAAAGGTTTCCTCTAACATTCAGAGGGTGGGATATTAGATACAGATATAGATACAGATTAGTATAGATAGTGGTATAGATGTTCAAGTCTACATGCTGCGGTGGCAGTGGTGGTGTACCTCCTTGACCCGTACCTCCATCTCCTTGAGCACGGGGTGGTCCTCGATGCCAGGGAACAGGACCCGCATGGCGTAGGTCCTGTAGTCCAGGAAGGGGATGCCAGCTCCGTCCAGCTCCTGGGTCAGCTCGTGGATGTCTGTCTGCAGCTCTGCAAAGGCTGAGGGAACACCCAGACAGAGAATGAACTTACTAGGATGTAGACACTTAAACACAGGGATGCACAGTCAGTTGCACTGGGTATGAATGGACATTGAAGGGGATTCTGGAAGTACAATATCTTCATTACACTCTATGTGTGTGTGTGTTCCAATGTTACAACTGTGTGTGGCACCGAATTATCAATGTCAACTGCAAACATATGCCACCACACCAACACTGCACTGATTGGCTTAGAGAAAAAGACACAGGGAAAGGGCAAGTAAATAGAATGTGGATTTCATTCTTCTGTTGTGTTTTGAATTGAATCCATACTACTTGGAAATACAAGAGAAGTGCTAAACGAAAGAAAATAAACTGTAGCAAAAAAGGGGAGAGACAATGGAAAGAGAAAAAGATAAATCAAAGTTCACCGGAAAGAAAGTCAATGAATTGGATGAGTGGATAATTAATAAAGGAGCAATGCGTTTCATGCATCATTTCCCCCAGCTGTTATTGGCCTGCGTCGTCCGCTGGGATGATTATAGTAGACTGCCAAGCTCCCCCTTCTGTAAGGGCTGCACCATTTCTACATACAGTTTAGCAGCCACTCAAACATTATTCAGACGGCACGATTCCTACAGGTTAATTAAGGCTTTACTATCATGCATATATGGGCCTTTCAGTATGGGTCCAATTATTCATAGAGATAAAATAACTATCAAAGTTATAATGTGAATAATAAAACATTCTGTTGACAGGGAATGTGTCTGGCTGAGTCTCGACTTTCCAACCATTTGCAAAAATGAAATAGTTATCGTACATTCTATTGAGTTTGTTGTGTCTAAGCACCAAGCCAAAGCAGCCATTACATCCAGCAGGGTAAACTACACAGCAGATCGTCTCCCCGTCAACAGTTGCAGCAGCATCTAATATGTTGTTAATGGGCCATTAGCCGTGTGACTGTTAGTTTTGTCTGTCTGTTTGTTTGGATTACACTGCTCTCTGATGGCCCTCAGAGCACGGCTCATTGAGCTCCACCTCCCCTATCATCCTCCCCTCCCCTGCTGACTGACACTTAGTGGGACACGCCCACCTCCCCGCAGCCAAGCCCGCCCCCCCGTCTGCTGCCCCGCCCTTCCCCATCACCTGGGTAGCATAGCCCGTCTGGGCCTCCAGCAGGAGGGGCGGGGCAGGGGGCGGGGACACAGCAACGCTCTACTTCCTGGTGGCACTCAGTGTTTTTACCTCACATCGTTGCCCAAACTTCCCAGCTACAGAGGCAGATGTGTAGATTACTCTCTGTTGCTGCTGGTCTGTCCGGTCTGAGACTGGTGTGAAAAGGAACTCATGTCTGTTGTGCTGCTGCTGTTTGTGTTGTAAATAGATCACGGCATGTGCATTGTATTGAGCATGTGTGGCAAGAATGCTAAATCTATCAGGTATACATGTGGAGTAACAGTAGCTTTAACTCAATCACTCTCCGATGTTCCCTGTACTGGTCGATCTGACCCCACACAGTCCCCATCTCTCTGTCTCTGCCAGAGTTCTCTTCCCCATCTCTGTATCCATCAGTGTTTGGCGACAGGCTGTGGGCTGAGACTGACAAGGCTATGACCCTCCGGATGGCCAGCCACAGATAAGGACCAATTAGTCTCGGTCCATCTCTCAGTGGGCAGCATAGATGCACCTCAAAACGTCAAAGCGACAACGCCAACTTGGCTGTCCACGCAACACACAGACACACTCACACGTTCAGAGGATACTGCGTCCACATCACCAGAGAGCAAGCAGCCCTCTCGTATCAGCCACACCAACCTGTTACCATGACGACTGGACAGAGTGCAGCTACAGCACAGTCACATATTCACACAGAAAGAGAATAAGAGAGTGATTATGAATGAGGGAGAGTGAGAGAGAGAGAGCGAGAGAGAGAGAGAAAGAAAAGAGAAAGGGAGAGAGAGAGGTAGAGAGAGAGAGGGGGGTGAGAGAGAGAGAGAGAAAGTGAGAGAGATAGGGAGAGAGAGAGTGAGAGAGAGAGAGAAAGAAAAGAGAAAGGGAGAGAGAGAGGGAGAGAGAGTGAGAGTGAGAAAGGGAGAGAGAGAGGGAGAGAGAGAGAGCGAGAGAGAGAGGGGGGGAGAGAGAGAGAGAGAGAGAGAGAGAGAGAGAGAGAGAGAGAGAGAGAGAGAGAAAGAGGTGAAAGAGAGACTGACAAGGAGTGTGACTGTCCGTACCTTCTTTACACTCCAGGGCCACTCTGGACTCCAGGTTGTCCATCTGCAGCTGCAGGCGTTTCAGGGTGCGGTCAGCATCACGGGACTTCCTCTTGTAGGCGATGAGCACAGCGATGATGACCAATAGCAGCAGACCACCACCTCCGCCGATACCAATGATGGCAGGCAGGGTCAGCAGGCTGTCTGAGTAGATCTGGAGAGTACCAGGGGAGTACTCGAACCCACCCACCCGGATCTGAGCACACACACAGAAAAAAAACACAGAAACACGTCACAGTGCCAATCAAACAAAGCAATCACTACAGTGAAAGAATCTACTCCTCAGGAACCAAAGTCGTTAATAGGAGTAAAACACTGGGAATGGGTTCTAAAACCCTACATTTACATAAACCAGCAGGTCTGACAGAACCCATCACTGGATTATCTCAAATCAAAGTATTCAGTGGGGGGTTGATAACTATTTCGATGAGCAATGATTACTGCACTTTAAAGTATCAAGTTAACACAGTCAAAGAATGTTAAACACTTGTAAAATTGTGTTGTTTCGGTTCAGGTGCTAAAAGTTTGTCCTGTTGATGACAGTTTTTAAACATCATGTACTTTCTATTGTATTGACAGGGAAGGGACTGATGAGAACAGAAAAACCTGAAGGCCATAAAAGGTTTCTTAGAAAACTTGCAGGAGGCACAGCCGCCGACACACAGCTGTGCATCTGAGGAGGCAAACAAGACAACACACACACACACCAGACTCTGCACACATACAGAGACGTAGCCTTGTGCGTCGGGCCAGACGCCTACTGGGGGCCCTGTATGTAGGTCACTTTACACAGGGTATAGAACACACAGCTGTGCCCTTCTCCCCAGCACACCCCACAGCGCACACAACACACACGCAACACACGCGCACACACACACACACTGCCCAGCACAGAACGGATGGAAACAGACAGTTCTATTTTTAAAGTGCCATTGTCAAGAGTAATGAATTACTATACCGACCCATGAAAATGGTATTTCTCCAATATTCAACATGACATTTAGTTGTAAAGCAAAGAGAATCCAGCTCCAAGCCTACTGGTAGTTTGGAGAGCCATCATATTGAATTACATGGATGTGTTGTCACTACTTTCAATGTCTTTCCAGACTACTAAATGTCACACAGATAGTGTGACTGGAGAGGATAGTAGAGATTTGTTTGGAGGGGACTGTGTGTGTATTTGAGGATATATAGAAAGTAGTACTTGGGGAAACTGAAACAATTCTAAGTGCACTGAAATTAGCTGTAGTATTTTAAGGAAAAAAATGTACAGAGGCAGTTCCATCTCGAGTATAAAGGTTAGATAAAACAAAGTAGAGTCAAGGGAGACCGTGTGAACTCAGTCCAGGTGAGTCGTGTGCCATGTGAAATGGTATAGAGTAAGTGCTCACTGTGACTTTGTGCTGTCCAGTGAGGTTGGGCCATTCACACAGCAGCTGAGTCTCAGACAGGGTCAGAACACAGGGGGTCTCCCCGATGAGCACCGTGTAGTTCAGCCTGGAGTTACCAGGCGCTGCAGGGATTAGGTTACGACCCTGGAAGGAAACACACAAAAACAGTGTCAACTGTTTCATTGTTTTTATCTGACCCAATCCTTTCAACCAAGGTCAAGCACAGAGTTAACCACACAAAGCCGTGCATTGGAAGCAAGGCAAGATATGTTATATAATGTGACAGTCTTTGGCTCGTATGGAGCCAGCGCCGATGTTGGAGGTCGCACAATTTCAATCTGACAAAAGCTTTGGAAAACTTTTTTTTCCCCAAGCATCTCTCTTTGCCTAAGTGTCAGAGTGAGGCCATGAGCCCTGTAGCCTTCAACTCTAGAGAGAGAAGGGTGGCAGAGAAGAGCAGGTGGGGAGAGAGAGAGAGAGAGGGAGAGAGAGAGAGAGAGAGAGAGAGAGAGAGAGAGCAGCAACAACAGAAGGGTGGCAGAGAAGAGCAGGTGGGGAGAGAGAGAGAGAGAGAGAGAGAGAGAGAGAGAGAGAGAGAGAGCAGCAACAACAGAAGGGTGGCAGAGAAGAGCAGGTGGGGAGAGAGAGAGAGAGAGAGAGAGAGAGAGAGAGAGAGAGAGAGAGAGAGCAGCAACAACAGAAGGGTGGCAGAGAAGAGCAGGTGGGGAGAGAGAGAGAGAGAGAGAGAGAGAGCAGCAACAACAGAAGGGTGGCAGAGAAGAGCAGGTGGGGGGAGAGAGAGAGAGAGAGAGAGAGAGAGCAGCAACAACAGAAGGGTTGCAGAGAAGAACAGGTGGGGGAGAGAGAGAGAGAGAGAGAGAGAGAGAGAGAGCAGCAACAACAGAAGGGTTGCAGAGAAGAGCAGGTGGGGGGGAGAGAGAGAGAGAGAGAGAGAGAGAGCAGCAACAACAGAAGGGTGGCAGAGAAGAGCAGGTGGGGAGAGAGAGAGAGAGAGAGAGAGAGAGAGAGAGAGCAGCAACAACAGAAGGGTGGCAGAGAAGAGCAGGTGGGGGGAGAGAGAGAGAGAGAGAGTGAGAGAGAGCAGCAACAACAGAAGGGTGGCAGAGAAGAGCAGGTGGGGAAAGAGAGAGAGAGAGAGAGAGAGAGTTGTTGTGCCACCCACTGCTCTAGCTGTATGAGAGAGGTGAAGACTCAGTCTTCCAATCCCTCTCTCCACAGGGCTCCTCCCAGGCAGGTCACGCCGTGGAACACTTCAGGCATGCATTCTATTCACGATCATTTCACCCTGCATCAGCCATGCACCCAACACCCCACCCCGCGCACCAGATGAAAAATTAACTGCTTGGCGAATGCGATGCACATCTCGTAAAATACCCTTGATTATTTCAGCAAATTACATTTTCTTATTCTCATCACTGTGCTAATGTGAAGGTTAGTTTTAACAAACCAGACGGGGGATTCTCTCTGCAATCAGAAAAGGTTTAGTTAATACATTTCATTTTCAATGATGGTTCTTATGTTGTCTTTTTATATTGGCTCAGAGGATAATTGGATGCACAACCGTCCCAATTTTGTCGTTTAGAGCTGGAGCTGAGGAATACGTGAAACATTGTATAATCTAAATCGAAAAATCCGGCGGATTACATTTGATGTAACCCAAAATCGTAAAAATATTTTATGAAATAGTATACACTGTATTTTAATAGGGATTAACAAATATAAATACATGAATGGTTTCTAAGATAGACAGGTGAAAGAGAATTCCCTGGTAGACACGTGAAAATATCATATATTTCAATTTCTGTGACTCGTTGAAATGACTGAGCCTCTCTGGTCCTCTGTGTTCACCCCCCCCCCCACTCCAACCACTCTGCCCTGCTGACATTCAGGCTCTCTTACCTTGAGGATAAGAGGGGAGGTGGGTTTGAGCTCCAGGACCCCGGTGGGGCTGAGGGGTTCGAACACGGGGTCAGGGTAGTAGCTGAACGTCTCGTTGACCACCACCAGAGCGTGGACGTTGTCCATGTAGAAGCCGATCTCATCCGGCTCACTGCCCGTGTCTGAGAAGCCCCTCTCGGAGTCGGTTACTGACGGGGCCAGGCACACCATCACGGAGTTATTAAACACTGTGCAGTTCTGAGCGGGACAGGGGGAAGGAAAATAGAAAATAAAAGAGATTAGAAAATTGTGAGATGACAAATTGTATGTTCCCTTACAACAGTGGTCCTCACCCCTTTTCACTCGGGCTCCCCTTGCTTCATTTAGGAACGCATTTTGCCATGTCTTATGTGTGTTCGTGAGACATCTGAGTGATGCAAACATTACAACAAAATCTATGGGCTAAAAACCTGGCTAAAAAACATTAGCTGACATGGGCTAGTTGATCTGGACATTTCTGACAAGTTATAAATAGCTCTCTAAGGTATGTAATTACCAACATGACAAGAGGAGCTGATGATCCACTACCCAATTTAGAAATTGCACCTTGTGCATTCTACTATTATAACTTTTCAAGAGTAAATTGAGACCCAGACTAAGTTCCTTAAAAAATTTGTGTCATAATAATAATATTCTAGTCTGATTTTAAATGACTTTAACCAGGTATAAAAAAAAATTGTAATTATAATGAATTTACATATTTTAACAATTTAATCAATGGAAATGTTTTCTTTAATCCCAGTATTTTCATTATAGAGATATTAGCAGTGCTATTTGGTGGATTTTGTGGTCTCAAACCAGTGAATTTTTTAACATTCTTCATCAGGATTATGGGCAAAATGTAATTATTGACAATGAAAGAGGTGGGAATGTTGTTCCCTTGTAATATAATTGCTACATTTACTATCAATATAGCATTACAAATTGTTTTCCAGATTGTATATTGGCGATTCTTTCTCACAATGTGAATATTGGGTCGCGACTCAGACAACCTGTTTAAATTTGGGTCCCGAGGCAAAACCAGTTCACAACCACAGCCCTAGAGGAGCCATGTTACTTAAAAACCCATTAAAATATTGGTTTATATGCATCTCATTACAGTTTCTCTAACTCCCAGCTAAACATTCTCAGAAAATATTACTGCTTTGCTGTGTTGGCTTTTATGTCTCCAGGTATTGCTAGTAGATTCAGAACTGTAACAAACCCCTCACCTTCTCTACATGGACCTCTTAACAAGTCACCAACACTGAGCACAAGGACCTCAGCAGCATTGTGTCTAGAGCAGAAGCTAGTTTGAACTGAGCACAAGGACCTCAGCAGCATTGTGTCGAGAGCAGAAGCTAGTTTGAACTGAGCACAAGGACCTCAGCAGCATTGTGTCTAGAGCAGAAGCTAGTTTGAACGGAGCACAAGGGACGGGCCATTAGAACAAGGTCATTAAGCAGAAGTTGATTCTCTTCCAGTAGAACTGAAGGAAAGGTTAATGGAGCCCCATGGTGCAAGGTGAGGGGGTGAGGGGCGACTTGCCAACACCGCTTTGTCATCCTGGGACATTTTAAAGGTTAAACGGCCTGGGGGAGTGTTGGATGTTTTGTTTCAAGGAGCAGGGTAGAAACAGGAGACAGAATTGGCAGAACAACCGGCAGACAGTCTGATGGCCACCCATGGAAGACACAGCAGGCGACGAGATGTGTGTGAGTGAGGTGTTTGTGAAGGGGTCTGGGCCAGGTCCAGACTCACATGGAAGGATTCGGCGGAGCCGTACTTGGCTCTGATCTTCGGCTCTCTGATGGTGGCCAGGTTAGTTCCACTGACGGTCAACAGGGTTCCACCACTGACAAAAGAAAAAAAATAGTTTGTTAACAAATATGTAAATATGAGGATGCATAGAAAAGTATTAGACAATCAACATAAAGTAGATTGAAGTATATTCATTTGCCAGCTGTGGGTAAGTTGTGAATAAAACCCCCGGAAAATACAATGTGTTGTAGGTGTACTTTAGGTCCTAGGAGACAGTTACAAATGGAGTTTACAGTCCCAGTGTCTGGAAAGCCAGTGCATAACAACACCCACTATGTCTGGCTAGTATAGAGTATATCCATCCCTCTGTGTTCTCTGCAGTCAACTTTCTCAATCCTGTATGCATGGACAGGCAGCTCCTGGCCGAGGCTGGGCATGAGGCTGGGCATGAGACTGAGCATGAGGCTGGGCATGAGGCTGGGCATGAGGCTGGGCATGAGGCAGGGCATGAGACTGGGCATGAGACTGGGCATGAGGCTGGGCATGAGACTGAGCATGAGGCTGGGCATGAGACTGGGCATGAGGCTGGGCATGAGGCTGGGCATGAGACTGAGCATGAGGCTGGGCATGAGGCTGGGCATGAGGCTGGGCATGAGGCAGGGCATGAGACTGGGCATGAGACTGGGCATGAGGCTGGGCATGAGACTGAGCATGAGGCTGGGCATGAGACTGGGCATGAGGCTGGGCATGAGGCTGGACATGAGGCTGGGCATGAGGCTGGGCATGAGGCTGGGCATGAGGCTGGGCATGAGGCTGGGCATGAGGCTGGGGCATGAGACTGGGGCTGCCTTTTTAAAGCAGGCTTTCTCCACATATTGTTATTTGTGTAGAGCCTATACCTCCAGCTCGGCTCTTTATGTGAAAAAGCCCTCTTACCTCAGGTACACGCTTCAGGGAATAACCAACAGAGAATATACTCTCTCTCTTCACCCACCAGTGCAGGCCCAGCTCCAGCTCCAGCCTCAGCCAGTATCTACAGTGCATTCGGAAACTATTCAGACCTCCTTACTTTTTCCACATTTTGTTACATTACAGCCTTATTCTAAAATGTATTAAATAAAACTAATTCCTCATCAATCTACACACAATACCCCACAATGACAAAACAAAAACAGGTTTTTAGAATTTTTGCAAATTTATTACAAATAAAAAACAGAAATACCTTATTTACATATTTATTCAGACCCTTTGCTATGAGACTCGAAATTGAGCTCAGGTGCATCCTGTTTCTAATGATCATCCGTGAGATGTTTCTACAACTTGATTGGAGTCCACTTGTGGTAAACTAAATGAATTGAACATGATTTGGAAAGGCACACACCTGTCTATATAAGGTCCCAAAGTTGACAGTGCATGTCAGAGCAAAAACCAAGCCATGAGGTCAAAGGAATTGTCTGTTGAGCTCCGAAACAGGATTGGGCCAAGGCACAGATCCGGGGAAGGGTACCAAAAAATATCTCCAGCATTGAAGGTCCCAAGAACACAGTGGCATTCATCATTCTTAAATGGAAGAAGTTAGGAACCACCAAGACTCTTCCTAGAGCTGGCCACCCAGCCAAACTGAGCAATCAGAGGGGAAGGGCCTAGGTCAAGAACCCAACAAAATGTGGAAAAAGTCAAGGGGTTTGAATATTTTCTGAATAAACTGTCTGTTCAAAGTGTGCTATTTCTATGCTTCCCGTTCTTGTTTTAGTACACGATCTTCAAACAGCTGAAAACACAATATTTTTGGTTATTGAAAATAGATTTCAGAGTGGTACAATGGAGGGTACAATGATTCTCTACACTATATAGTATATTGCTTGTTTTGTCACATAAACTGAAATTAGGCAAACTATTAGAATTTTAGCAACCAGGAAATGGCAGAGCGATTTTTGCATATTGCACCTTTCAAATAAACAAACATTTACGACAGAAACTGTTGGCATTTATTTTTCCCACAAAACCGCAATACAAACCGTGGGTTTGGTGAACTGTTACACCCCTACTGGTTTGGTGCTGGAGATAATGAATATGAGGTTGAAAAGCGGCAAAATTGCCCTATATTAAGCAGCAAAGTGGCTCCACTGGGCTTTGACAAAGTAGCTTATACTGCTTTCACAAAGGATTGAAGGTATTTTGCCTGTAAAAAGAATAGGGCAATGTTTATATTAGCACCTTACAAACAGGCCCATTTTGACCACATTCTTGCCTGCATACACCTTTTAGACCTCCCGTGTGCATGCCGGCAGGCCGCTGACGAGTGGGAGTGGTGAGCATCTATTTAAATAAATCCATTGAATATACACCATCAAAAACACATCCATTATTCATTTGTTTGGAAAGGTCCGAAGAAACATTAGAAGACTAATAACAGGTATTTTCAAAACAATAGAATGGCATATTTTGATAGATATGAATAGTTCAATATTTAGTTCATTCAACAGACAACAGACAAGACACACATGCCCTAATCACAGTCAACACACACATATTTTGCGGTAATAATATAAAGGAATATAACAGAATAAAATACAACCAATATTTTTTCCTATACAGCTTGTGTCACGGGAACGTGTGGAATATAAAACAGAACCCATGCATGTTGTTAACCACACTTCATCTCCTTCCTACTGGCCCTCCACTTTGTTAGGGAGCAGGGCGTAGGGTGTTACATTGAGAGTCTCTACATCATGATACCAATAGAAAGGAATAGCAATCCTATTTTCTAAAGCATGTCAGTCTCATGTTCATACTTCACAACCTTTGCAGGCTTTCGGTGTTGCCTTTACACGACTGATGAAACTAATATGCCTGCACTTGATCTGGCTACATTATTGCATGATAAATGTTTCTGATCAGGGATAGATGTACCACACACACTTATTTGCTCAGCCAAAAATAGGGCTGTAGCGGTCATGACATTGTGTCAGCTGGTTATTGTCATGCAAAGGAATCTCACTGTAATTGACTGTTAATTAACATCAACATGTGTAGCATCTCCTGGTCTCCATCAACATGTTTAGCATCTCCTGGTCTCCATAAACACGTTTAGCATCTCCTGGTCTCCATCAACATGTGTAGCATCTCCTGGTCTCCATCAACATGTGTAGCATCTCCTGGTCTCCATCAACACGTTTAGCATCTCCTGGTCTCCATCAACATGTTTAGCATCTCCTGGTCTCCATCAACACGTTTAGCATCTCCTGGTCTCCATAAACACGTTTAGCATCTCCTGGTCTCCATCAACACGTTTAGCATCTCCTGGTCTCCATAAACACATTTAGCATCTCCTGGTCTCCATCAACACGTTTAGCATCTCCTGGTCTCCATCAACATGTTTAGCATCTCCTGGTCTCCATAAACACGTTTAGCATCTCCTGGTCTCCATAAACACGTTTAGCATCTCCTGGTCTCCATCAACACGTTTAGCATCTCCTGGTCTCCATCAACACATTTAGCATCTCCCGGTCTCCATAAACACGTTTAGCATCTCCTGGTCTCCATCAACACGTTTAGCATCTCCTGGTCTCCATAAACACGTGTAGCATCTCCTGGTCTCCATCAACACGTTTAGCATCTCCTGGTCTCCATCAACACGTTTAGCATCTCCTGGTCTCCATAAACACGTGTAGCATCTCCTGGTCTCCATCAACACGTTTAGCATCTCCTGGTCTCCACACCTACAAGCTGCTGATGCGTCTTTGGAACATCTACATTTTAAAAAGTCTAATAAACCAATTGAATAAACAACATCACAATAAATCCATTTCTTATTTTTGGCAGGTCTAAAGAAACATGATATGAAGAAAATGTATTTCAGAAGAACAGAATATGAGTTGGTCTACTGTATGTTATGTGGGTATGCTCCATGTCATAGGCTGTAGGCTTGTTCCTTTAGTAGACAAGATCGGCTGTCAGTCCCAAACCATTATTTTATATTAGGTTATTTGATTTTATAGTAGATTTTTATAGTAGTAATATATAGTAATATAATTGAGAATATTTTTCCCATTCTGGAGCTAGTCTGCAGATGAATTTATTTTTGCCCGACCTACAGACAGTGATGTCAGTCCTCTAATACAGGACCAGTAAAGGCTCAGTGCACTACTTTCGTTAAAAAAATTATAACAATAATACAAATATTTAGATATATATATTTACTTACAGTACCAGTCAAAAGTTTGGACACACTTACTAATTCAAGGGCTTTTCTTTATTTGTACATTGTATAATAATAATGAAGACATCAAAACTATGAAATAACACAAATGGAATCATGTAGTAACCAATTTTTTTTAAATAAATGAAGTAGTCACCCTTTGCCTTGATGACAGCTTTGCACCCTATTGGCACTCACTCAACTAGCTTCATGAGGTAGTCACCTGGAATGCATTTCAATTAATAGGTGTGCCTTGTTAAAATTCAATTTGTGGAATCTCTTTCCTTCTTAATGCATTTAAGGTAGGGGTGGTATACAGAAGATAGCCTAATTTGGTGAAAGAGTCCATATTATGGCAAGAACAGCTCAAATAAGCAAAGAGAAATGACAGTCCATCATAGCTTTACTTTAAGACATGAAGGTCAGTCAATCTGTAAAATTTCAATAACTTTGAATGGCTGCAAAGAAACCACTATTAAAGGACACCAATAAGACTTGCTTGGGCCAAGAAAACACAAGCAATAGATTAGACCGGTGGAAATCTGGGTGAGTGAAGTAAAAGTGAAGAGTGAAGTAAAAGCAGCCAACAAGTGCTCAGCATATGTGGGAACTCCTTCAAGACGGTTGGAAAAGCATTCCAGGTGAAGCTGGTTGAGAGAGCGTGCAAAGCTGTCGTCAAGGCAAAGGGTAGCTACTTTGAAGAATTTCAAATATAAAATATATTACACTTTTTTGGTTACTACATGATTCCATATGTGTTATTTCATAGTTCTGATGTCTTATTCTTCAATGTAGAAAAGAGTTAAAAAAAATAGTAAAAAATAACAAAACCCCCTGAGTAGGTGTGTCCAAACATTTGACTGGTACTGTATATATATATCACCAGGTGATATTTTTCCCAAACTCCGTATGCCATGGGCTCTCCAACCTTATTCCTAAGCCATAGGCAGAACTTTATCGAAATTACTACTAGGTCGCTAGGCGGGAAAAGAAGTTTGGGCTTTGATACCGGCAATACCTTTCAGATATAAGGAAAAGGCTGAAAAAAGATGGTGGAAAAATGTCTTAGTATGAAAAGGATTACTGCTTTTCCTCTTCTTCTCTTTCATTATCTCTTAATTACTCCTTCTCTTCTACTTTGTTCCTCATATTCTCTCCCTTTTCTCTATATGATAAAGCAATTTAGCAGCCACTTATTCAATCAGTAAGCTATTTAAAAGTATTTTTCTACAGCGGAAAACCGAGAAAGTTGCAAATAAGATAATAAGCAAATCTAATTTACAAATCTCAGTGTACAACTCCAACTCCCTATTCAAAACATTGCAATGCAGTGAATATGCAATGCCGTTAACATAGACGTGAAAGTAGAAGTTAATGCACAGATGAACAAATATGTTGTTCACACATCTACAAGCCCTTGGTGTATTCTATGCTGGAGTGTGTGAATAAGGCATTTCGGCCTACAGTACAGCGATCACATCGATGAGCTGACAGAATTGTGGCTCTGAGAGATCCAGGAATCTCAGTCATTTTGTCGCTTGTTTTTCATTTGTTTATGCATGTATTCCCGTCTGTTTCTCTGTGCCAGACGGAGCCCAGATCTGTGGTGAATCACTGGAGACTCTTGAGGAACAGTCAGTCAGCTCATCCACCCATCCAGGCTCTGTAGCTGGGCAGGCCACCCCTGGGTGGCTCAGTGGAGCAGAGCAGAACCCCCCCGACCCCCCCCCACACACAAACAGACTTCAACACACATGTAGATCCTAACAAATACACACAGAATTTTAGACACAGAGCAGAGGCATGGGGGCCCTGGGGCTGCGGTTGGGCCACAGCTGCTCCTTAGCCAATCCCACAGAGCAATGACTATACCCCATTTTAATCCAACAGCCTATTAGATCAACCTATTGCAGATGAAGCAGAAAGTGGTGTCAACAGAGACACAGGAGAGAGAGAGAGAGAGAGAGAGAGAGAGAGAGAGAGAGAGAGAGAGAGAGAGGGCTATCACATCTTGTAACAGTGTCTCAAAGGGTTAACCAGGAAGCAGAAAGTGGTGTCAACAGAGACACAGGGAGAGAGAGAAAGAGAGAGAGAGAGAGAGAGAGGTGAGAGAGGTGAGGGCTATCACATCTTGTAACAGTGTCTCAAAGGGTTAACCAGGAAGCAGAAAGTGGTGTCAACAGAGACACAGGGAGAGAGAGAAAGAGAGAGCGAGAGAGAGAGAGAGAGAGAGAGAGAGAGGTGAGGGCTATCACATCTTGTAACAGTGTCTCAAAGGGTTAACCAGGAAGCAGAAAGTGGTGTCAACAGAGACACAGGGAGAGAGAAAGAGAGAGCGAGAGAGAGAGAGAGAGGTGAGGGCTATCACATCTTGTAACAGTGTCTCAAAGGGTTAACCAGGAAGCAGAGCATTCTGGGTCAAAGTTGACTTTCCACAAGGTTATGTGTTTTCCTCTCTAACTCTTTTAAAGAGGTGCCACTGTTGCTCCAGTACTGCACAGCTGACCGGCACCAGAGAACCAGGTGATAGCAATGAAAAATAGCCAGATCCTCTCCCTACCTAGCGATGCTCCAGTCGGGTTCAATCCTCAGGACGGTGGGGTCATCGGTGTAGTTATATTTGACCTCTGGGTTCCTCAGCTCTGCAGAGTCGATGTCCACCATGACTGGTGTGCTGCCTGGGGTCAGCCCCGCTGGGGTCACACATACTATCTCCCGGGCATTCCTCCTGCAGAGAGAAGGGGAGAAACATGGTTCAAGGATGACAACGGTTACAAAGAGATATCACGAGTTTCCTCAGTATGACAGAAACCAATGGTCTAGGTCTCAGCACCTGTCTCTAAAGAAATGGTCATACCTTATGTCAATGTGTACATGAACGAGCGCTTCATTGTTAAAAGCCGTGTCTACCAATGTTTGGTGTGTCTTGTCAATTATTACACAGTAACTACGATATCTAATCTGTAGCGCTGTTGGATGATGCTTGAATTTCTGGGAAAGTGCCGCAGTCTTTCTAGGAAGAGAGGAGAGGAGTGATTCTGGTGTGATTCCCAGGTCCTGATTGGAGACGTGCCTGCAATGTCTCCTCTGATTCCCCTCGCCCGTTTCCATGGGAACGCGCTTCACAACGCACGCTCTACAAACCCTCCCAAGATTGCATATATTTTGACAAGGTGTTAGTGACAAACAACAAAACGAGAATGAGACAGACACAAAGAGGACGAGAGAGAGAAGGAGACAGACACAAAGAGGACGAGAGAGAGAAGGAGACAGACACAAAGAGGACGAGAGAGAGAAGGAGACAGATACAAAGAGGACGAGAGAGAGAATGAGACAGACACAAAGAGGACGATAGAGAAGGAGACAGACACAAAGAGGACGAGAGAGAGAAGGAGACAGACACAAAGAGGACAAGAGAGAGAAAGGAGACAGACACAAAGAGGACGAGAGAGAGAAGGAGACAGACACAAAGAGGACGAGAGAGAGAAGGAGACAGACACAAAGAGGACGAGAGAGAGAAGGAGACAGACACAAAGAGGATGAGAGAGAGAATGAGACAGACACAAAGAGGACGAGAGAGAGGAGACAGAAAGAGGACGAAAGAGAGAAGGAGACAGACACAAAGAGGACGAGAGAGAGAAAGAGACAGACAAAGAGGACAAGAGAGAGGAGACAGACACAAAGAGGATAAGAGAGAGAGAAGGAGACAGACACAAGGAGGACGAGAGAGAGAAGGAGAGAGAGAGAAGGAGAGAGAACGAGAGAGAGGAGTAGGTCACAAAGAGGACGAGAGAGGAGAGAGAAAAGGAGAGAGCTAAGGAGCGAGAGAGAAGGAGACAGACACAAAGAGGACGAGAGAGAATGAGAGAGAGAGGAGAGAGAGAGAAGGAGAGAGAGAGAGAATGAGAGAGAGAGAGAAGGTAGCACTGCAGAAAAAAGATAATCTGCTGGATTATCTTTGAAAGGAAATAAATAGAAATAGATGTGTTTCTATCCAGGATAACAGTGGAAACAGCTTGGCTGAGGACAGAGACCTACTGTAGCACTGTGACATATATGAACATCAGAAAGATGACATGCACAGACACAGTATGACATAGAAAAACAACACACACAGCACGGACACAAGCACACCACAACCACACACTGCATCTCAAACAATTCCAGTCAATGGAGGGAGGGTGAATCAGCGGGAGATGGGGGTTGATAAAGTCCTGGCTCTGGTCCAGGTAGAAGTGTCTGCATTAGTCAGAGGATGGCAGAGTTTTCTCCACTCCCTCCCCCTGTATCTCTCCTCCCTCCCCTTGTATCTCCCCTCCCCTCACTCCCCCTGTATCTCCCCTCCCCTCACTCCCCCTGTATCTCCCCTCCCCTCACTCCCCCTGTATCTCTCCTCCCCTCACTCCCCCTGTATCTCTCCTCCCCTCACTCCCCCTGTATCTCTCCTCCCTCCCCCTGTATCCCCCCTCCCCTCACTCCCCCTGTATCTCCCCTCACTCTCCCTGTATCTCTCCTCACTCCCCCTGTATCTCTCCTCACTCCCCTGTATCTCTGCTCACTCCCCCTGTATCTCTCCTCACTCCCCCTGTATCTCTCCTCACTCCCCCTGTATTTCCCCTCCCCTCACTCCCCCCGTATCTCCCCTCACTCCCCCGTATCTCCCCTCCCCTCACTCCCCCTGTATCTCTCCTCACTCCCCCTGTATCTCTCCTCCCTCCCCCTGTATCTCCACTCCCCTCACTCCCCCTGTATCTCCACTCCCTTCCCCTGTATCTCTCCTCCCCTCACTCCTCCTGTATCTCTCCTCCCCTCACTCCCCCTGTATCTCTCCTCCCTCCCCCTGTATCTCCCCTCCCCTCACTCCCCCTGTATCTCCCCTCACTCTCCCTGTATCTCTCCTCACTCCCCCTGTATCTCTCCTCACTCCCCTGTATCTCTCCTCACTCCCCCTGAATCTCTCCTCACTCCCCCTGTATCTCTCCTCCCTCCCCCTGTATCTCCCCTCCCCTCACTCCCCCGTATCTCCCCTCACTCCCTCCGTATCTCTCCTCCCCTCACTCCCCCTGTATCTCTCCTCCCCTCACTCCCCCTGTATCTCTCCTCCCTCTCCCTGTATCTCCCCTCCCCTCACTCCCCCTGTATCTCCCCTCACTCTCCCTGTATCTCTCCTCACTCCCCATGTATCTCTCCTCACTCCCCCTGTATCTCTCCTCACTCCCCCTGTATCTCCCCTCCCCTCACTTCCCCCGTATCTCCCCTCACTCCCCCCGTATCTCCCCCCCCTCACTCCCCCTGTATCTCTCCTCACTCCCCCTGTATCTCATCTCACTCCCCCTGTAACTCCCCTCACTCCCCCTGTATCTCCCCTCACTCCCCCTGTATCTCCCCTCACTCCCCCTGTATCTCTCCTTACTCCCCTGTAACTCCCCTCACTCCCCCTGTATCTCCCCTCACTCCCCCTGTATCTCCCCTCACTCCCCCTGTAACTCCCCTCACTCCCCCTGTAACTCCCCTCACTCCCCCTGTAACTCCCCTCACTCCCCCTGTAACTCCCCTCACTCCCCCTGTAACTCCCCTCACTCCCCTGTAACTCCCCTCACTCCCCCTGTAACTCCCCTCACTCCCCCTGTATCTCCCCTCACTCCCCCTGTATCTCCCCTCACTCCCCCTGTAACTCCCCTCACTCCCCCTGTAACTCCCCTCACTCCCCCGGTAACTCCCCTCACTCCCCCTGTATCTCCCCTCACTCCCCCTGTAACTCCCCTCACTCCCCCTGTAACTCCCCTCACTCCCCCTGTATCTCCCCTCACTCCCCCTGTATCTCATCTCACTCCCCCTGTATCTCTCCTTACTCCCCCTGTTACTCCCCTCACTCCCCCTGTATCTCCCCTCACTCCCCCTGTATCTCCCCTCACTCCCCCTGTATCTCTCCTTACTCCCCCTGTAACTCCCCTCACTCCCCCTGTATCTCCCCTCACTCCCCCTGTATCTCCCCTCACTCCCCCTGTAACTCCCCTCACTCCCCCTGTAACTCCCCTCACTCCCCCTGTAACTCCCCTCACTCCCCCTGTAACTCCCCTCACTCCCCCTGTAACTCCCCTCACTCCCCCTGTAACTCCCCTCACTCCCCCTGTATCTCCCCTCACTCCCCCTGTATCTCCCCTCACTCCCCCTGTAACTCCCCTCACTCCCCCTGTAACTCCCCTCACTCCCCCTGTATCTCCCCTCACTCCCCCTGTATCTCCCCTCACTCCCCCTGTATCTCCCCTCACTCCCTCTGTATCTCCCCTCACTCCCCCTGTATCTCCCCTCACTCCCCCTGTATCTCCCCTCACTCCCTCTGTATCTCCCCTCACTCCCCCTGTAACTCCCCTCACTCCCCCTGTAACTCCCCTCACTCCCCCTGTATCTCCCCTCACTCCCCCTGTATCTCCCCTCACTCCCCCTGTAACTCCCCTCACTCCCCCTGTAACTCCCCTCACTCCCCCTGTATCTCCCCTCACTCCCCCTGTATCTCCCCTCCCTTCCCCTGTATCTCTCCTCCCCTCACTCCTCCTGTATCTCTCCTCCCCTCACTCCCCCTGTATCTCTCCTCCCTCCCCCTGTATCTCCCCTCCCCTCACTCCCCCTGTATCTCCCCTCACTCTCCCTGTATCTCTCCTCACTCCCCCTGTATCTCTCCTCACTCCCCTGTATCTCTCCTCACTCCCCCTGAATCTCTCCTCACTCCCCCTGTATCTCTCCTCCCTCCCCCTGTATCTCCCCTCCCCTCACTCCCCCGTATCTCCCCTCACTCCCCCGTATCTCTCCTCCCCTCACTCCCCCTGTATCTCTCCTCCCCTCACTCCCCCTGTATCTCTCCTCCCTCTCCCTGTATCTCCCCTCCCCTCACTCCCCCTGTATCTCCCCTCACTCTCCCTGTATCTCTCCTCACTCCCCATGTATCTCTCCTCACTCCCCCTGTATCTCTCCTCACTCCCCCTGTATCTCCCCTCCCCTCACTTCCCCGTATCTCCCCTCACTCCCCCCGTATCTCCCCTCCCCTCACTCCCCCTGTATCTCTCCTCACTCCCCCTGTATCTCATCTCACTCCCCCTGTATCTCTCCTTACTCCCCCTGTAACTCCCCTCACTCCCCCTGTATCTCTCCTCACTCCCCCTGTATCTCCCCTCACTCCCCCTGTATCTCTCCTTACTCCCCCTGTAACTCCCCTCACTCCCCCTGTATCTCCCCTCACTCCCCCTGTATCTCCCCTCACTCCCCCTGTAACTCCCCTCACTCCCCCTGTAACTCCCCTCACTCCCCCTGTAACTCCCCTCACTCCCCCTGTAACTCCCCTCACTCCCCCTGTAACTCCCCTCACTCCCCCTGTATCTCCCCTCACTCCCCCTGTATCTCCCCTCACTCCCCCTGTAACTCCCCTCACTCCCCCTGTAACTCCCCTCACTCCCCCTGTAACTCCCCTCACTCCCCTGTAACTCCCCTCACTCCCCCTGTATCTCCCCTCACTCCCCCTGTAACTCCCCTCACTCCCCCTGTAACTCCCCTCACTCCCCCTGTATCTCATCTCACTCCCCCTGTATCTCTCCTTACTCCCCCTGTAACTCCCCTCACTCCCCCTGTATCTCCCCTCACTCCCCCTGTATCTCCCCTCACTCCCCCTGTATCTCTCCTCACTCCCCCTGTAACTCCCCTCACTCCCCATGTATCTCCCCTCACTCCCCCTGTAACTCCCCTCACTCCCCCTGTAACTCCCCTCACTCCCCCTGTAACTCCCCTCACTCCCCCTGTAACTCCCCTCACTCCCCCTGTATCTCCCCTCACTCCCCCTGTAACTCCCCTCACTCCCCCTGTATCTCCCCTCACTCCCCCTGTAACTCCCCTCACTCCCCCTGTATCTCCCCTCACTCCCCCTGTAACTCCCCTCACTCCCCCTGTAACTCCCCTCACTCCCCCTGTATCTCCCCTCACTCCCCCTGTATCTCCCCTCACTCCCCTGTAACTCCCCTCACTCCCCCTGTATCTCTCCTCCCTCCCCCTGTATCTCCCCTCCCCTCACTCCCTCTGTATCTCCCCTCACTCCCCCTGTATCTCCCCTCACTCCCCCTGTAACTCCCCTCACTCCCCTGTATCTCCCCTCACTCCCCCTGTATCTCCTCCCTCCCCCTGTATCTCCCCTCACTCCCCCTGTATCTCTCCTCCCTCCCCTGTAACTCCCCTCACTCCCCCTGTATCTCTCCTCCCTCCCCCTGTATCTCCCTCCCCTCACTCCCTCTGTATCTCCCCTCACTCCCCCTGTATCTCCCCTCACTCCCCCTGTAACTCCCCTCACTCCCCCTGTATCTCCCCTCACTCCCCCTGTAACTCCCCTCACTCCCCCTGTATCTCCCCTCACTCCCCCTGTATCTCTCCTCCCTCCCCCTGTAACTCCCCTCACTCCCCCTGTATCTCTCCTCCCTCCCCCTGTATCTCCCCTCCCCTCACTCCCTCTGTATCTCCCCTCACTCCCCCTGTATCTCCCCTCACTCCCCCTGTAACTCCCCTCACTCCCCCTGTATCTCCCCTCACTCCCCCTGTAACTCCCCTCACTCCCCCTGTATCTCCCCTCACTCCCCCTGTATCTCCCCTCACTCCCCCTGTATCTCCCCTCACTCCCCCTGTAACTCCCCTCACTCCCCCTGTATCTCCCCTCACTCCCCCTGTAACTCCCCTCACTCCCCCTGTATCTCCCCTCACTCCCCCTGTATCTCCCCTCACTCCCCCTGTATCTCCCCTCACTCCCCCTGTATCTCCCCTCACTCCCCCTGTATCTCCCCTCACTCCCCCTGTATCTCCCCTCACTCCCCCTGTATCTCCCCTCACTCCCCCTGTATCTCCCCTCACTCCCCCTGTAACTCCCCTCACTCCCCCTGTATCTCCCCTCACTCCCCCTGTATCTCCCCTCACTCCCCCTGTAACTCCCCTCACTCCCCCTGTATCTCCCCTCACTCCCCCTGTAACTCCCCTCACTCCCCCTGTATCTCCCCTCACTCCCCCTGTATCTCCCCCCACTCCCCCTGTATCTCCCCTCACTCCCCCTGTATCTCTCCTCCCTCCCTCTGTCAGGAACCTGGCACTCACACTCCTTGGCTGGGCTCTACCTCCCTCTCAGCTGCAATGCAGAGCAGACGATGGCTGTCTGACTCCCTCACTATTCCTTAGATAGACAGTAAATGTACAGCACTGTGCATGGTGGACCCACTGTGGTAATACTTGGTCCAGAGAGCTAAGTAGAGACAGGTGGACAGACAGAGAGACAGACGGTGACAGACACCCACTTTTTGAAGTGACAGGGGTGGCGTCCGATGTTGACGAACACAGAGCTGCCGGCGTTGAGGTGGTTGCCCTCGATGGTGACCCTGGTGCCCCCAGAGAGAGGACCCTGAGCAGGCTGCACTCGAGTGAAGAAAGGTGTCTGGAGATGGAGGTAAACCATAACACATACGTTTATACATTTAGATGAGCAAAAAAACAAAATCATCAATACTCAGTCTAATGTAAGGATCCATCTCGTGTGTCATCTGGCTACGACTTACCACAAAGGTGAATGCCCGGGGTGAGAGGGCCCTGTAGTCTGTCAGGCAGTCCCTCACACACACCTCCACGTTGGCCTCCTGCACCCGGTAGCCCGTGGCATCATTTAGCAAACACACAATTCTGTACGTGGAAGAGGCGAGGGTAGGGAAGGTTCAGCGAGAGAGAGATGGCGGCAGGGAGAGGGGAGTTAGGGATTCACGTGAGCATTCAACCGTGAGGCCAGCTGTAACCGACTGTAAAGGTGTCTGATATTTGCCTAGTGAATCCTCCAATTTTAAAGGAGCATTCGCCATCAACCCGACGTTTGGATATATTGTTTGATCTATATGAATAGAGTAGAGCAGGGAGGCGAATATCACAGGAGAGGAAGGAAGATACTCAAGATGGGGAGAGGAAACAATAGACACTGAGAGAAAGAGAGCCAAATGACAGGTGAAGAGAGATGGAGAGAAAGACAACGTCAACAAGAAGGAGGACAGGAGATATACACTGAGGAGAGGAGGATGAGCACAGAGCACAGGTGTAGAGGGAGGGGCGATGGTAATATGAAAGTGGTGAGAGCCAGGCAGCTGAGCCTCCTCACCTCTCTGCGCTTATGTACTCCTCCTCAATGGGGATACAGGGCACCTTGCCCAAACGCACTCCTGTCAGGATGTCCCTGAACTGTAGGCCCAGGTTCTCCCCCGTGATGGTCAGCCTGGTGCCCCCCTGTCTCGGCCCCGTCTCCGGAAACAGCTGCAACACAGGGAGGGAGGGAAAGATCAATGACTGTCTGGTTAGAAGCCACTGAGAGACAAGGTGAGGCCAACCGCTGTATTGTCAGTGTAGGCAGCGCAGACCAAAGGGGACTGAGAGGGAAGAGAGAGAAGTCTGTGAATGGTCAGCAGGGGATGTGTAACAACAGTAAGGTTCTCTCCCTTTCTCTCTTGTTCACCCAAACACCATAATCCAGCCAGCCATGTTTTAATGAAGAAAAATCACCTCTCCGCTT